>NC_029793.2:61860922-61882322 GCF_000816755.2 Arachis ipaensis | reverse complement strand
TATCTTTTTCAAAACTACCTAACTAACTCTCTCTTTCTAATTTTCGAAAATCCCTTCCCTCTTTTTCAAAATTTCTTTTTAATTAACTATTTATTTTAAATTTTAATTTGATTTAATTTTATTTTTCTTTTTAAAATTTTCGAATTTTATCTTTAATTTTAAATAAAAAAATAAAAATATTTTTATCTTAATTTATTTAATTTTTGAATTCCTCCCTCTCCCATCTCCTTCTAATTATTTATTTATCTACTAACACTTCTCTTCTTCTTAAAAATTTGAACCCTTTCCTTCCTTCTGTGTTCGAATTCTTTTTCTTCTCTTCTACTCACATAAACGAACCTCTCTACTGTGGCAAAGAGGATCCCTATTATTTTCTGTTCTCTTCTTTTTCATATGAGCAGGAACAAGGATAAGAACATTCTTGTTGAAGCTGATCCTGGACCTGAAAGGACTCTAAAGAGGAAGCTAAGGGAAGCTAAAGCACAACTCTCTGGAGAAAATCTGACAGAATTTTTCGAAAAAGAGTGAGACATGGCCGAAAATAATAATAATGGTGGAGATACAAGGAAGATGCTTGGTGACTTTACTACACCAAATTCCAACTTACATGGAAGAAGCATCTCAATCCCTGCCATTGGAGCAAACAATTTTGAGCTAAAGCCTCAATTAGTTTCTCTGATGCAACAGAATTGCAAGTTTCATGGACTTCCATCAGAAGATCCTTTTCAGTTCTTAACTGAATTCTTGCAGATCTATGATACTGTTAAGACCAATGGGGTTGATCCCGAGGTCTACAGGCTTATGCTATTCCCGTTTGCTGTAAGAGACAGAGCTAGAATATGGTTAGACTCTCAACCTAAAGATAGCCTGAACTCTTGGGATAAGCTGGTCACGGCTTTCTTAGCCAAATTCTTTCCTCCTCAAAAGCTTAGCAAGCTTAGAGTTGATGTTCAAACCTTCAAACAGAAAGAAGGTGAATCCCTCTATGAAGCTTGCGAGAGATACAAGCAACTGACCAAAATGTGTCCTTCTAACATGCTTTCAGAAAGGACCATCTTGGATATATTCTATGATAGTCTGTCTGAATTATCAAAGATGTCATTGGACCATTTTGCAGGTGGATCCATTCACCTAAAGAAAACACCTTCAGAAGCTCAGGAACTCGTTGACATGGTTGCAAATAACTAGTTCATGTACACTTCTGAAAGGAATCCTGTGAGTAATGGGATGCCTCAGAGGAAGGGAGTTCTTGAAATTGATGCTCTGAATGCCATATTGGCTCAGAACAAAATATTTACTCAGCAAGTCAATATGATTTCTCAAGAGTCTGAATGGATTGCAAGCTGCATCCAACAGTACTCAAGATGCATCTTCTGAAGAAGAAGCTTATGATCCTGAGAACCCTACAATAGTAGATGTGAATTACATGGGGAACCCTATGGAAATACCTATAATCCCTCATGGAGAAATCATCCAAATTTCTCATGGAAGGATCAACAAATGCCTCAACAAGGCTTTAATAAAGGTAGAAGAAACAGGTTTAGCAATAGCAAGCCTTTTCCATCATCCTCTCAGCAACAGACAGAGAATTCTGAGCATAATCCATCTAGCTTAGCAAATATAGTCTCTGATCTATCTAAGGCCACTCTAAGTTTCATGAATGAAACAAGGTCCTCCATCAGAAATCTGGAGGCACAAGTGGGCCAGCTGAGTAAAAGGGTCACTGAAACTCCTCCTAGTACTCTCCCAAGCAATATAGAAGAGAATCCAAAAAGAGAGTGCAAGGCCATTACCTTACTTTGTGTGGCCGAACCCAGAGAGGAGGAGGAAGACGTGAATCCTAGTGAGGAAGACCTCCTGGGACGTTCACTGACAAATAAGGGGCTCCTCAATGAGGACTTGAAGGATTATGAGGCTCATATAAAGACCATAGAGATTCCATTCAACTTGCTTCTGCCCTTCATGAGCTATGATGAGTATTCTTCCTCTGAAGAGGATGAAGACATTACTGAAGAGCAAGTTGCTAAGTACCTTGGTGCAATCATGAAGCTGAATGCCAAATTATTTGGTAATGAGACTTGGGAAGATGAACCTCCCTTGCTCACCAATGAACTGAATGCATTAGATAGGCAAAAATTACCTCAAAAGAAACAGGATCCTAGTGAATTCCTAATTCCCTGTAACATAGGCACCATGACCTTTGAGAAGGCTCTGTGTGACCTGGGGTCAGGAATAAACTTAATGCCAGTCTCTGTAATGAAGAAACTTGGGATCTTTGAGGTGCAAGCTGCCAGAATCTCATTAGAGATGGCAGACAACTCAAGAAAACAGGCTTATGGACTAGTAGAGGACGTGCTAGTAAAGGTTGAAGGCCTTAACATCCCTGCTGATTTCATAATCCTAGACACTGGGAAGGATGATGATGACTCTATCATCCTTGGAAGACCCTTCCTAGCCACAGCAAGAGCTGTGATTGATGTGGACAGAGGAGAATCAGTCCTTCAACTGAATGAGGACAACCTTGTGTTTAAAACTCAAGGATCTCCTTCTGTAGCCATGGAGAGTAAGCATGAAAAGCTTCTCTCACTGCAGAGTCAACCAAAGTCCCCACAGTCAAACTCTAAGTTTGGTGTTGAACCCCCACATTCAAACTCTAGGTTTGGTGTTCGGAGGTTCCAACGATGCTCTGAACATCTGTGAGGCTCCATGAGAGCTCACTGTCAAGCTATTAACATTAAACAAGCACTTGTTGGGAGGCAACCCAATGTTAATTAATTATGTCTATTTATTTTCCATTGCTATTTTATGTTTTCTTTAGGTTGATGATCATGTGAAGTCACAAAATCTACTGGAAAATCAAAAACAAAATAAAAAACATCACACCTTGGAGGAAGAGCATTCTGGCATTTAAACGCCAAAAACAAGCATTTGTCTGGCGTTTAACGCCAGAAACAAGCACCAAGCTGGCGTTTAACACCAGAAACAAGCATCAACCTGGCGTTAAACGCCAGAAACAGGCTACATTTGGGCGTTTAACACCAAAAACAGGCAGCAGTCTGGCGTTAAACGCCAGTATTGCATACAAAGGGCGTTTTACACGCCTAATTGGAGCTGGAATGCTAAATCCTTGACCCATCAGGATCTGTGGACCCCACAGGATCCCTCACAGGATTTGTGGACCCCACAGGATCCCCACCTACCCCACCTCTTATTCTCTCCTCTTCACACCTGTTCATAACACTCTTCGCCAAAATAACCTCCACCAATCACCTCCATTACTCCTCCAAAACCATCATACAACCCACTCAAATTTAAACCATCACTCCTTCCTTTTCACACATCATAACCACCTAAAACCCCCTTGGCCGAAGCACTCATACTTCTCCATCTCCTCCATTTTCTTCTTCTTCTACTACTTTCTTTCTTCTTTTGCTCGAGGATGAGCAAATCTTCTAAGTTTGGTATGGTAAAAGCATTGCTTTTTGTTTTTTGATAACCATTTATGGCACCTAAGGCCGGAGAAACCTCTAGAAAGAGGAAAGGGAAGACAAAAGCTTCCACCTCCGAGTCATGGGAGATGAAGAGATTCATCTCAAGGGTCCATAGCTCAGTAGTAGAGCATTTGACTGTACAACAAGAGAGCCCACTCATGGACCTCAACAAGAGCATGAGGAAATTCCTCACCATGAAATCCCTGAGATGCCTCAAAGGATGCACTTCCCTCCACAAAACTATTGGGAGAAAATCAACACCTCCCTAGGAGAATTAAGCTCAAACATGGGACAACTAAGGATGGAGCACCAAGACAAGGAAGAGACATAGAGGAGCTCAAGAACACCATTGGTTCTTCAAGAGGAAGAAGACGCCACCCTCACTAAGGTGGACCTGTTCCTTAATCAACCTTGTTCTTATTTGTCTATTTTTTTTTCGTTTACTATGCTTTATGTTTTATTTATGTTTGTGTCTTTACTACATGATCATTAGTGTTTAAGTGTCTATGTCTTAAAGCTATGAATGTCCTATGAATCCATCACCTCTCTTAAATGAAAACTGTTCTAAAAACAAAAGAACAAGAAGTACATGGTTTCGAATTCATCCTTGAAACTAGTTTAATTATTTTGATGTGGTGACAATACTTTTTGTTTTCTGAATGAATGCTTGAACAGTGCATATGTCTTTTGATATTGTGGTTTATGAATGTTAAATATGTTGGCTCTTGAAAGAATGATGAAAAAGGAGAAATGTTGTTGATAATCTGAAAAATCAAAAAATTGATTCCTGAAGCAAGAAAAAGCAGTGAATACAAAAGCTTGCAAAAAAAAAAAAACAGAGAAAAGAAAAATGGTGAAAAAAAAAGAAAGAAAAAGAAAAAAGCAAGCAGAAAAAGCCAAATGCTCTTTAAACCAAAAGGCAAGAGCAAAAAGCCAATAGCCCTTAAAACCAAAAGGCAAGGGTAATAAAAAGGATCCAAGGCTTTGAGCATCAGTGGATAGGAAGGCCTAAAGGAATAAAATCCTAGCCTAAGCGGCTAAACCAAGCTGTCCCTAACCATGTGCTTGTGGCGTGAAGGTGTCAAGTGAAAACTTGAGACTGAGCAGTTAAAGTCAAGGTCCAAAGCAAAAAAAAAAAGTGTGCTTAAGAACCCTGGACACCTCTAATTGGGGACTTTAGCAAAGCTGAGTCACAATCTGAAAAAGTTCACCCAGTTATGTGTCTGTGGCATTTATGTATCCAGTGGTAATACTGGAAAACAGAGTGCTTTGGGCCACGGCCAAGACTCATAAAGTAGCTGTGTTCAAGAATCAACATACTGAACTAGGAGAATCAATAACACTATCTAAAATCTAAGTTCCTATAGATGCCAATCACTTTGAACTTCAATGGATAAAATGAGTTGCCAAAACTATTCAAAAGGCAAAAACCTACTAGTCCCGCTCATCTGATTGGAGCTAAGTTTCATTGATATTTTGGAATTTATAGTATATTCTCTTCTTTTTATCCTATTTGATTTTCAGTTGCTTGGGGACAAGCAACAATTTAAGTTTGGTGTTGTGATGAGCGGATAATTTATACGCTTTTTGGAAGTGTTTATACATAGTTTTTAGTATAATTTAGTTAGATTTTAGTATATTTTTATTAGTTTTTAAATAAAATTCACATTTCTGGACTTTACTATGAGTTTTTCTTTTTCTATGATTTCAGGTAATTTCTGGCTGAAATTGAGGGACTTGAGCAAAAATCAGATTCATAGGTTGAAGAAAGACTGCAGATGTTGTTGGATTCTGACCTCTCTACACTCAAAGTCGATTTGCTGGAGCTACAGGAGTCCAAATGGCGCGCTCTCAATTGTGTTGGAAAGTAGACATCCAGGGTTTCCAGCAATATATAATAGTTCATACTTTGCTCGAGTTTAGATGATGTAAACTGGCATTCAACGCCAGCTCTCTGCCCTATTCTGGAGTTAAACGCTAGAAACAGGTTGCAAAGTAGAGTTAAACGCCAGAAACAGGTTACAAACTGGCGTTTAACTCCAAAAAGAGTCTCTACACATGAAAGCTTCAATGCTCAGCCCAAGCACAGACCAAGTAGGCCTGGAATTGAATTTCTGCATCATTTACTTAATTCTGTAACTCTAGTAACTAGTTTAGTATAAGTAGAACTTTTTACTGTTGTACTTGGGGTCTTTTTCCCTATTTTCAAATTCATATCTTATTTGGGGAGGCTGGCCATTCGGCCATGCCTGGACCTTGTTCTTATGTATTTTCAACGGTAGAGTTTCTACACACCATAGATTAAGGTGTGGAGCTCTGCTGTTCCTCATGAATTAATGCAAAGTACTATTGTTTTTCTATTCAATTCAAGCCTATTTCTTCTCTAAGATATTCATTCGCACCCAAGAACATGATGAATGTGATGATTATGTGACGCTCATCATCATTCTCACTTATGAACACGTGCCTGACAAACACTTCCGTTCTACATGTAAACAAGCTTGAATGTGTACCTCTTAGCCTCCTGATATATGATCAGAGTCTTCGTGGTATAGGCTAGAATTATTGGCGGCCATTCTTGAGATCCGGAAAGTCTAAACTTTGTCTGTGGTATTCCGAGTAGAATCTGGAAAGGGATGGGTATGACAAACTTCAAACTCATGAGTGCTGGGCGTAGTGACAGACACAAAAGGATTACTGAATCCTATTCCAGCAGGATCGAGAACCGACAGATGATTAGCCGTGCGGTGACAACGCGTCTTTGACCATTTTTACTGAAAGGACGAGAAGTAGCCATTGACAACGGTGATGCCCTACATAAAGCTTGCCATAGAAAGGAGTATGAAGGATTGGATGAAGATAGTAGGAAAGCAGAGGTTCATAGGGAACAAAAGCATCTCCATATGCTTATCTGAAATTCTCACCAATGAGTTACATAAGTATTTCTATCCTATTTTATATTTTAATTATATTTTAATTATCAAATCTCCATAACCATTTGAATCCACCTGACTGAGCTTTGCAAGATGACCATAGCTTGCTTCAAGTCGACAATCTCCGTGGGATCGACCCTTACTCACGTAAGGTTTATTACTTGGACGACCCAGTGCACTTGCTGGTTAGTTGTGCGAAGTTGTGACAAAGAACTAAGATTATGAACGTGCGTATTAAGTTTTCGGTGCCGTTACCAAGGAATGAACGATCACGATTTTGCCACACCGCCGACACATCTGGTAGCTAACCCGGATATTGTCTTCTCTTCTGTTTACTCGATATATAGCATAGCCTCGCAGGGTGAGTGCCCTACACACCTCGCAGAGTTAATACTCTATATATATCTTGCAGGGAGAGTGCCCTGTACACCTCGCAGACAGAGGGAACCTCACAGAGTTAAGTTCTCTGTACACCTCACAGAGTTAAGTGCTCTATACACCTCGAAGGCACGTAAGCCTATATCCCTCATAGGGTTAGTACCCTGTCATATCATCGTTCTATCATTCACAATTCCATTATCACTTTTCTTATCTTGCAGGTAGCACAGCCTGTATCTCTCGCAGGGTTAGTACCATGTACACCTCACAGGCTTTGAACCTGTATTTCTTTATTTATACCCACAATAACTAGGAGAAATCCTCAATCCCGACTCATTTATTCATCCCGGGATATAGTGCCCGTCACACTTCTCAAAATTCATCTCATCAGGATCCCCACTTATGTAATTCTCATAATAATTTCAACTCACACTTAATTTGTTCATCATAAGTTCAAGCCACACTTAGTTTCCTTTTTATTTCAATTCATTAGCTCACTCTTTATGTCTTGTTCTTAGCTCTTCTATACTTAATTTCACCGGCTCTAAACTCTTATCAATGTTCATAAAGGTTTAAAGACCAAAAGAATGGTTAAAAGCCATAAAAACATATTTTTCCATATTATGCGAGTATGCGTACGCATACATGTGGTGTGCATACACACAGGCTGAAAACTTGGGATCCCCGTATGCATCCAAATGTCCGCGTACGCATGATGTGAAAATTTTGTATGTGGTGTACGCATGGATCAGGTCACGTACACATGATCCCAATTTTGAACCATGACGCGTACGCATGCGTTATCCACATACACAGAGGCACTTGGCAGAGGCCAATGCTTGCGTATGCATGTCAAAAGCTACATTCGCATGCATATCAGAAAACAGAAAATCTGATATGCTGCAGAAATCAGTTTTTCAATCCAATTTTCAAAACCTCATAACTTTATCCACAAAATTCCTTTTTCAACCATCATTGAACCGTTGGAAAGATCCTTAACTAAAATTACATAAAAATCTAGTTTTGAAGAGTTCTCAACTCCGAGGGCTATGTTATGGACTGACGAAGTTGGCCAAAAATCTATTTTTAACCAAAAGTGACAATTTACCAATCTTTCCAAATGTCCACAAATCAAAATAGTTTTTATTCATTAAATTGACCCCAAACCAACCACATTCATATATTTACACTCAACCAATTCCAAACCTACTTCATCTATACAATTCCACCCAAAACTATCAAATTCCACACCTCAATTTCTCAATTCTCGTTATTCAATAATCATACCAATTATTCACACATTCAACATCTAAAATTCATTCATTCTCATATATCATCACACCATACAAACACCACTTACCTTCCTTATCACTTTCCGGCCTCCGGCCTAAGATTCACGACCTCTGACCCAATTTATCAATTCAATATAAATATACATAATTCAACACATACTATCATCATCCAAATCCTCAATTTCACAATACCTAGATATGCAAGATCACACAATACATACCTAAATCATTATTCTCTACAACATGTCATCTATACACATCAATTCCAACTATACACACAATGCAAACTTAATACTAGGGGCATTTAACCGAGAAATTATTATCACACCACACGATACTTAAATGTAACTTAAACCGTACCTCTTGGAATTCAAATTCAAGCCTTACTTGGGAGTTTCCACCAAAACTCAGCTCCAAGCTCCACCAAATACTTTCACAAGCAAGATTCAAGTTCCAAAAGTGTACCCATTACTCTAATACACACATTACATATATACATCAACTTAGGGCTTACAAAATCTCATAAATTACAAGGGTTGGAGGGTTCCTTACCTTTACCCATGAAATTGGTTGATGAAACTCACCAATGGCTCATGCTAGACCACCCGTAAACAACCAAAACCACAAAGTTTTCTCAAAACCCACAACCAAATTCAAATTTAAAGAGAAAATGAAAACTGGGTAGAGGAGAGTAAAATAATCACCACAATACCTAGATGAAATCAAAGAGAGCAAGGAGAACGACCCGTGGCCACAAAACGGAGAGAAACTTATGGTGGTTAGAAGTTTCAAGGAGGCTAGGTTTTCTCTTCTTTCCTCTCCTCTCTATTTTCGGATCTCTCTCATAAATGGGGTAATATGGTGGCTGAAAGTGTGTTTAATGATGTTATATATATGTGCACTTGGGTTCACTTGGTTCCGGTTCACTCGGTTTAGTCCGTTGGCCCAATTTTAGGCCAAAACTTCTAAGATTAGTGTTTTAATGTGCGATTTAATTATTCTTATCCCCATAACAACAAATATTTAATTTTTAACCTTTCTAACTCATAATTAATTTTCTCAACTGTAGTACCGGACAGATCTCAGTCGGTACTACCGGTGAAATTTCTAGTGCGTGTTTTTACGCATAAAATTATGTTTTCTGACTCAGAAAAGTCCACTGAGTCTAAATATCATATTTAAATTATCCGATTGCTAAATTTTCTAACCATATTCGCTCATATTTAATTTATTATTTAATTAATCACGGTTTGACCAGGTTTTACACTACCACCGTTGCCTCTGTACTCCGAAATTGCCGCCAAAAAAGGAAGAAGATGAGATCTAAAACCGTTTGTGGAGGAGCGGATTCAATGGCAGCAAGTGTAAAACCTGAATAATAAATAATTAACACATAAATTAATATTTATTCAAGAAAATAAAAAAATTGAATTTTATAGTTTAATGAGATAGAGCTAAATAAAATAAGAATTTTGATACTAATTGTAAAGAATTTGGCCAAGATTGGGCCGAACGGGAGTAACCGGGCCCGCATTGGACCCAAAGCCCAACATAACTGATGACTGAAAATTTGCACAGGACAAATTCCTTCAGCAAGTGTACCGAATAGCCAAGTAATAACTCACTGTTGAGTGAGATTAATTCCACAGTGATTGATGGATTAAGCAATTTTAATTAAGTAATTGATCTAGTTGAGCAAATATTTGATGATTGTTGTGAAATTCGCAGAATGTAAATGACATAAAAAGTAAATGACTGAAAGAAAAAGAGCTGAAAGTAAATTACTGAATGATAAAGAGAAGAAAATTTAAATGACAAGGAATTAAAAGAGCTGAAACTTAAATAGCAAGAAAGTAAATGCAAGAATGTAAATGGCGATGAAAATTAAATTGCATGAAATGTAAATGGGCTTCAGGTGCTGGGAATCAAAGATAACAAGAAACTTAAAGCAATTGAAAGGAAAAGCAACAATGGGTGAGATTCATTAGGGATTGGAGATATTATAATCCTTCATGAATCAATGGGTCTCAACTTTATTCTCAATCATATGAAGTAAATCTATGGCAAATTGTAATTAATTGAGTTCAAATTCCTTGAAAACCCAATTTCTCTTAACACAACCAATTCCTAACTCCTTGATCTAATTATTCATGAGAAGAGGTTAAGTTCAATTCTCTTATCCATAAGCTACACAAGCTCTTAGGATCTCAATTCAAACTAGGAATTTGTTGATCAAAAGAGTTATGAGAGAAAGAGCTTCAAAATGATTTCTATGATTCCCCTTCCGAGGCTCACATAGAAATTCAAATGGATCTAAACCCCCTTCCGATAGTGAATAGATCTATTAAGCACAGAAGTTATCTCTTAGCTACAACAAGCGGATTGAGAAGAAGAAAAATTTTCTTAATTTATTTGAATTACAACAGAGCTCCACCCCCTAATGATGTGGGGTTTATTTCATCATTGCTCTTGAAAACTTAGAAAGAAAAAGAAAGTACATGAAAAGTAACTAAGTACATAGAAGAAGGAAAATTGATTCAGAGTTTCCCAATTGGGATCCTCTTCTATTAGAGTGCGTAATCCCCTTTCAAGTCCGTAATCCACTTGGATGTGGGCACTTGGCCTTAGTTAAAGCAGTTAGCAAACTATTTGGGCTTTTCTCAGCTTTCTGGAAGGTATTAGCTGAAGCAGCAAAGACGTTAGGGTGGACGTTAGTGTGGATAACACTCTGTACATTGCATGGCTCGTTGACGTTAGTACTGGCGTTAGTGGCACTAACGTTGCTACTAACGCCCCAAGTCTTCCTTGCTCCACGTTATCACTGGCGTTAGTGGCATTAACGTGGCTACTAACGCCACCAATCTTGCCCTTGTCGCTGGCATTAGTGAGTGGCTAACTCCACTACTAATGCCATCAAGCTTGCCTTCCCATGTTAGTACTAGCGTTAGTGGCACTAACTTGGCCACTAACGCCAATCCTTCCTTTGAATGATGCCATTGCTGGTGTTAGTGAGTGGCTAACTTGACCACTAACGCCATTCTTCCTTGCTTCCCCTATATTATTACTGGCGTTAATGGCATTAACGTGGCCACTAACACCACTCTTCCCTTTGAAGCTGGCGTTGATACTGGCATTAGTGGCGTTAACATGGCCACTAACACCACTCCTCCCTTAGAAGTTGGCATTGATACCGGCGTTAGTCACGTTATCGTGGCCGGCCACTAACGTCACTCTTCTCCTCTCTCCTCTGCATCTTTTTGCCTATTATCAATCAAACAATTGCGTCAAAGCTTTGCTATAATCACAAGATAATACATCATTCATTGCATCAAGTAGTTATTTGCATTAATCTCATGAAAATGTGTATAATTCACAATGTTGATTAAATCAATACATGCATACATAACTCATCCAAATGCTTGCATGTCGACCAAAAAAATGCATGAAACTAATTTAAAACATACTAAAAATGGTTTGTAAAGCTAGCCAAGATGCCCTGACTTCACAACACCAAACTTAAATCTTGCTTGTCCCCAGGCAAGTAATAAAACATAAGAAAAATGAATGAGAATACAGAGAGATATGAGTCCTTATTGAGAGATTTCAAGCACTGGTTCATGGAGTTTCATGCGTGACAACTTAGGTTCATACTCTTATTGGTTTCTGGACTATAATATGCTCTTTAGGTACTAACTCTGTTACCTTCTATGAGACTCTTATTCTTTGATCCTTAGCTTAACTTTTGCTTTCTTTTTCTTCTTTCTAGAGGCTTATTACTCTATTTAGCTAAGTGCTCTGTGTTAAGGCAACTCTTTATGATGAGCTTTCAGCCAACATTCACAGACCAGTTGGTTCAAGGTGCTAGGTGTTGAAATACCCCTGAGGACTTACTTACTCAAGCCTCTCTCCTCAACACATACACATCACAGGCATATGGCTTGTAATTTTATCCCTAAAACATTGGTACCCAGCACCTCATTGGGTTACTAAGTGCTTTGTAACAAGGTTGCTCTTGATAGTGGACTCTTCGTTGACAATCCCGGGTTAGTTAACCCAAGTTGTCAAGTGATGAAGTGGTAGCATGAATCCCCACACCTTCATAATATTGTACCAGCAAGTGCACTGGTTCGTCTAGGTAATACCTGAGCGAGTTAGGGTCGATCCCACGAGGATTGTGGTTTGATGCAAGCTATGGTTATCTTCTAGGTCTTAGTCAGGAATATCAGAAGGTTGATAGATAAATATTTATGGGATTATTATAAAAGGGTGCTAATACTTTAAGGATAGAGTTGAGGATTGGAGTTGCTTTGACTTTCTGAATTAACTCTATTATCACTGTCTTCTTTGCTTGTGAATGATCTTCTTCTATGGCAGGTTGTATGTGATCAACGCCATTGGCCGTGGTCATCCGATCTGACGATGGGTGAAGTGCTAGCAGTTCATTCTCTTGGCGATCCTACTCAACGCCATAAACAAGGTCGAATCTTCCGGATTAGAGGATGCTGCTTCTTAGGATTCTAGCCTATACGATGGAGACCCTAATATCCCTGAAAATTGGCTGAACTGGTGTCTTGAGAAGTCCCCAACGAAGTCGTGAATTAATCGTCTAAGAGATGTATAGATATTGATGTTGGCTCGTGCTTTCCAGTCACATATTCAAACGAAACCAACTAGACGCGGGTGTTTGTCAGGCACGTTTGTCTTAATATGATGAACAGAGCTGATTATTCGATCATCCTATCCACCACGTTGGAGATCGAATATACATCTTAGAGATAAATCACACACGGATCGAAGAAGAAACAGTAATACTTTTATTAATTCATAGTACTCTACAGGGCTCCTCCCCTCAACCTAGGAGGTTTAGAAACTTATACTAAAGTAAAATACAAATTAAAAACGTGTATGATGGTCTATGTTATTCGAATGATTATGTAAAAATAACTTTAAATACTAAACAGATGACTAGTAAGAGTAAAATAGTCGATTCGGTGCTAAAATCCACTTCTGAGGCCCACTTGGTGAGTGGTTGGGATGAGCTTTGATGAGATCCACGTGCTATGAGGTCTCTGGGGCATAGAACGCTAGCTAGGGTGTCATCTTTTGGCGTTTGGATGCTGGTCTCTCCTTTTTGGGCGCTAGACGCCTGGAAGGGGGCAGGAAACTGGCGTTCGACGCCAGTTTTGGGCCTTGTAATCCGAAGCAAAGCATAGATTATTATATATTGCTGGAAAGCTCGGAAAGTCACCTTTCTATAGCCATTGAGACTGCTCCATTTGGACTTCTGTAACCCCAGAAAAGCCCTTCCGAATGCAAAGAGGTCAGATCCGGACAGCATCTGCAATGCTTTATCTGTCTCTGAATTAGATTTCTGCTCCAACTCCTTAATTTCAGCCAAAAAAAAAAACCTGAAATTGTACAAAAACACAAAAACTCATAGTAGAATAAAAACCTATAAAAAGTTAATAAAAACTAAATAAAACATACTAAAAACTATATGAAAGTGATGCCAAAAAGCGTATAAAATATCCGCTCATCATGAAGCATTCCTCAGAACCTAATCATCCAAGCATATCCATGTACAAAAGTGCCACAGGCACATATCTCAGGATTCAAACTATTGGTGCCTAGCTTTATTGCTTGCTCTTTTCTTTCTTTTTCGAGGATCTTTTTATTCATTTGAGTTTCATAGAATGCATATTAATCTCATACTTAAAGAGATATTCTAGCCTTTATCCTTATTAGTGAACCAACTTAGTTAGCAAATACCACCACATAACCTTAGGACCTTATTCATCTTCTACTAAGTTGGACTTTTAGTCTTCTATTTCACAACATTTTCTTTTATTGAAGCTTAGGAAACAAAGCATACAATTCAAACAAGGTGAACTGATCCAGGCATTAGATTAGGAAGCCAAAATAAAAATGAAACCTAATGCAAATGAATTATGACTAAAAGGACACTTATCAACAGGGGTACAGTTGCACTTTCAATTAACACATTTAAGCTAGAGATAGTCAAGTAACAACACAACCTTTTAGTGTCCACTTGTTTCCTTCTTGTCATCACCATCTTTAGCTTTTGTGTCCCTCTTTGTCTCTTTATATGATAGTGCATATTTCCTCTAAGAGATCGAATGACTTTCTGCAAAGATATTGAAAGTTGCTTGTTTCCCAAGCACTTGAGAGATGGTTAGCATGCATGTATGCTTGTGATTTTCTGAACTTAAGTTGGTGTGTGAACAGCAAACTTAGTTTCTTGCCTACTTCTATATGCAGCAGATTGAATACATGCAGGAAACATCATGTGCTTTTACTAAGAAAACAAACTATGAATTAGAAATTAAACAACTATTAAGTAGTTTCCATGATTGTTTGGAGTCAGTGACTAGTCATGCAATTTGGAGGGTTGCAATGTGTTTTAATGAAATCTGTGGTGGAACACCAAACTTAGCATCACACATTCACCCTTGAATTGTTCACTTATGACATCACTTTGGTGTGCAACACCAAACTTAGCTCCTTGCAATACAGAGAAATCTACTTAACTCTTTTATTGAAACAACTAAGAAAAGATAGTTACCTCTGGTTGGGTTGCCTCCCAACAAGCATTTCTTTAACGTCATTAGCTTAATGTTTGTCCTTATTAGAGAGGCTAATGATCATAGTGCCTCAACTTGTCTCCTCTGACTGTGTGCTTCCTTCCGGTATCATGTTTGATGATTTCTATGTGTTCAACTGAAAGGATCTTGCTCACAATATAGTATCCAGAAAAGTGTGGAGATATCTCCATTGATTGGTAAATTAGTATCACTTGATCTCCTAGTAAGAATCCTTCAGTTGGAATCTTCTTGTTTCACCACCTTCTTGGCACCTTCTGATGACAAGTCATCTTAGCCTAGTTTTACTAGTCTTTTTCTTTTGTTTTCAATTGAATTTATGCACCTTCTTGAGCCATAAGTAAGCCAATTAGGTAGAATTTCATGTTTCCTTTGATTCAATTAACCATGGATAAATTAATGCAATTTCATGAGATTTTGTGCTATAATTGTCATATATTATGAAAGAATAACAATCTCATGATTTTGAGCATAGCTTTGATGTGCTTGGTTGATTGATGATAGGTGAAAAGAGCTTTGAAGAAGGTTGAAGAAAGAAGAAATGACAAGGAGCAAGGGAGAACAAAAATCTTGAGTAAAATTTTGACCTCAAACTTTAGCTCAAACTTTTGGAAGAGTTGAACTCACCCTGGAGAGGAGCAAAAGCTTGCGCCAACGTTTGTCCTCAAGCTTTTAGGCAAACGTTGGCGCCACAACAAACACACCCTGGAGGAGCAAAAGCTTGCGCCAACGTTTGCCCTCAAGCTTTTAGGCAAACTTTGGCGCCACAACAAACACACCTTGGAGGAACAAAAGCTTGCGCCAACGTTTGCCCTCAAGCTTTTAGGCAAACGTTGGCGCCACAAAAGCATGAAGGGGCATACTTCCAACAAGAATAACTCGAGTTGTAGATGTCCAATTGAGATGATTCCAAGTGGGTTAGAAAGTTGACATTCAGAGCTTTCCAACCATATATAATAGTCTATATTGGGCATTGACAACGTGACAAGAGGACAAAGTAGCCCCCAAGAAGCATTCAAAAGGGATCCACGTTTGGCTCAAAGTTTGACCTCAAACTTTGGCTCAAACGTGGATGGCAGCAAGGAAGGCTAGCTGATATGAAAAGTTTGAGTAAAAGTTTGACCTCAAACTTTTACTCAATCTTTTCTGGTTCATGGCCCGCTTCACAAATGGGTTTCTCTCCAACTCCAAGAGCAATCAACAGAGGCTTTTGTCAACCCAATTCCATCAAGAGCAAAGGCCCAATTCAAATCTTGAAGATCATTTGAAGAGAGTGTATAAATAGCTTAGATTTTAAGTTTTAAAGGAAGCTTTTTCCGTTTTAGTTTTTAACGAAGTGATTTTGGGAGAGCTTTTGGTTAGAAGTTATTTTGAGATTCTGAGTCTTGGGGAAGGAGAATTGAATTCTCTTCCTCTTAGTTTTCTTGTTTTCAATTTCATTTACACTTGTCGTGAATCTTGGGTTGAAGAATTGAGGAAATTCTGTCTCAATCTCATCTTGAGATCTCTCTCTATTTTGATTTACTGCATCATTGAGAATTTGCAATTTCACTTCTTTTCTCCTACTACTTGATCTTTACTTTTCTTGCAATTGAATTTCAAATTTGGATCTAGGAAGGCATTGAGATCTAGACTTGGTTATCTAGTCTCTTGAGTCCTGAGATCTACATCTTTCAATTTTAATTTCCTTGTTTCGTTGCTACACCAAGCTTATTTTCATTTTTATTTACGATCCGGTTTAATTGAATCCATCTTTTACATTTCTGTTTGTTGAATTTTACTGTTCCTTGTTTAATTTCTGCAAATCACACTCCCAATTCCCTTTATAATTCAAGTAATTTACATTTCTTGCACTTTAAGATTCAGCCATTTACATTTCTTGCAATCTAAGTTTCTGTAATTTACATTACTTGTTCTTTAAGATTCAGCTTATTTACTTTCTGTTCTCTTTACTTTACTGCAATTATCCCTCTCCCTTTAATTTTCATGTAGTTTAGTTTCAGTCAATTACAAATCACTCAACCAAATCTTGATTCGCTTGACTAAATCAACCACTAAACTAAAATTACTCAATCCTTCAATCCCTGTGGGATCGACCTCACTCACGTGAGTTATTATTACTTGATGCGACCCGGTACACTTGCCGGTTAGATTTGTGTGTTTGGAATTCGTTTCGTTTTCCACAAAAACACCATCATTTTCCTTTCAGGATTCTTCTCTTTTTCAGGAGATTATTCATGTTTTGGTGGCTCAATGTTTGGAAGGTTCTTGTTGAAGGTCTCATATGGGGGCTTTGGTTGTAGTTCCTCCTTAACTCCTTGAACCTGTTGCACCATTTCTACTTCTTCTCTGTCTTTCAAGCATGGGATTAGAAGTTTTGGAGGTGGCTCATTGAGTGCCTCCTTCAAGTTTGGATCTCTAGCATTAACCTTCATGCATTCCTCTTCTTGAGTGGGCTCATGCAAGGTCTTGAAGACATGAAACACTAGGTGCTCATCAAGCACTCTTAGCATCAATTCTCCTTTTTTAACATCTATTAATGCTCTGCCTGTAGCTAAGAAGGGCCTCCCCAGAATGATGGGAGTGTTGAAGTCTTCTTCCATGTCTAGGATGACAAAGTCAGTTGGGAGAAAAATTTCACCACTCTTACCAGCACATTCTCTACAACCCCAAGTACTTGCTTAATGGATTTATCGGCCATTTGAAGAGCTATTTTTGTAGGTTTCAATTCATGGATTTGGAGCTTCTTCATTAGAGATAGAGGAATGAGATTCATGCTTGCACCAAGGTCACAAAATACTTTATCAGTTATCATTTTACCTATGGTACAGGGGATATAAAAGCTCCCTGGATCCTTCCTATTTCTTAGTAAATCCCTTTGGATTATGGATCTACACTCTCTGGTCATCACAACAGTTTATCCTTCATTCAAGTATCTTTTCTTTGTCAACACTTCCTTCATAAACTTAGCATACAGTGGCATCTGTTCAAGGGCTTCTATGAAAGGAATGTTGATACGGAGTATCTTAAATATCTCTAAAAATTTGGAGTACTGCTTCTCCTGGTTTTCTCCCTTGAACCTTTGAGGATATGGAAGTTTGGGGATATATGGCTTCACCTCTTCCTTCTTCTCTTGTGCTATGGTTTAAGGATATTCTTGTCTTCTTTTGAGAGTTGTGAGTCTTTGGTCTTGTGATCCTCCTCACTTCTCCCCTCTATCTTTTCTTTTGGAGCTTCTCTGTCATGTTTTTCCTGAATGGTGGCTTCTTTTTCCATAATCTTCCCATTTCTCAATGTGATTGCCTTGCACTCCTCCCATTTTGTAGCTTTTCCTTTGTCCCTTGGGTTGTCTTCAGTGTCACTAGGGAAGGCATTTTCTCGCTTCTCACCTATCTCTGTGATTTGTTTAGCCATTTGTCCCATATGCCTTTCAAGATTTCTTATTGAGGCCTCTTGGTTTTTGAGTATCATGGCTTGATCCTTTCTTGCCATCTCTTAATTTTGGATATGTTTCTTCATCATCATCTCTAGATTAGAGATCTTTTGAGATTCTAGATGTGGTTGTACTTTGATAAACCCCAATCTTGTGGTTTATCTTGTGCTTAATTTAGAGAATTTTATCAACTTATCTCACATTTATTCAATTAAATAGCATGGTTTTGTAATTCTCCCTAAATTTATGCTTAAGTGTGAAAACATGCTTTTTAGGCCCTTAAATTGGTAATTTTATTTCACCTTTGATTCCACTAGATGCCTTGATGTGTTTGTTAGTGAATTCAGGTTTAGAAGGCTAGGAATGGATCAAAGAAGTGAAGAGAAAGGCATGCAAAGTGGAGAATTCATGGAAAAAATAAGGATTTGGAGTGCATACATCAACACGCACACGTGACAGACGCGCATGCGTGAAGATGAGGTCGTCCAGGCGACGCGTACGCATGACATTATGTGTACGCGTGACATGACGTGTACGCGTGAGAAAGAAAACTCCGGACGACGCGTACGCGTGACCCATGTGCATGTGACCTCATTAAAGTGAAAACACTGGGGGTGATTTTTGAGCTTCAAAGGCTTGAATCCAACTCATTCCGGAGTCTATTTCATGCAGAATTGAAGATTGGACAAAGGGGAGCAATTAGTTATAGGGTAGCATCATGTAGGTTAGTTTTCTAGAGAGAGAAGCTCCCTCTTCTCTCTAGAATAAGGGTTCTTAGGGTACTTTGCATCTTAGATCTAGCTTTAATTTCTTGCTTTCATCTTGTTTTTTTTTACATTTTCATGCTCTAGTAGTTTAAATCTCCTAGTTTCTCTTGCTATTTCCTTTATTTTGTTACTTTTATGTTGATGAACTCTTGCTGGATTTGGCTTTCATTTAATGCAATTCATGTTTTATGTTTCTTTATGGTTTAATTGAGTTGTTATTATTGTTTACTTGCAATCGGTAGTTGTAGATTTTATTATATTACACTTTAGTATATATCTGGAGGAATAGTTCTTGTCTTGTCGATAATTTAGAAGCTCCAGTTTCGAAGGATGTCAAATATGTTAGGAGATGCGTTCCAGCTAGCCATGGCTGTAATAAAGTGAGATGGTATTTATAGCCTAAGAAATTAAAAGCTTATAGTGCTAGAGATGAAAATATGTGGCTAGGAGAGTGCAAATTCAACTAGATTGTTCAAAGCAGTTGGAGATGGCTTTGGAAGCTCTTTATTCTGGAGAAAATTAAATTTTTCATTTGGCTCAGTCTTTATCAGGTGCTTCTAACGGAGGCCTTCCACTTTAGATTTGGAATTGCTAACTTAGATAGTTGTTCTAGATATCACAATTATCAGAAAATAGTTGAACATTGTTTGAGGGATTGTGAGAAATTTAGAGTAATTTGGTATTGTTTGGATCCTTCCTTTGTGAGTTTTGCGGCATCGAGCAGTTTTGAAGCCTGGTTCGGAAGGCTATAATTGGAAAGGAATTTTTGTTTTGCGTGGACTTATGTGGATCTAAAGGTATGACTACAATGATATTTTTTATTCTTCCTTGCAATTTACCATGCTTTTCTTTTATGCCTTCCAACTGTTTGACAAAATGCTTGGTTAGATGTTAGAATAGATTTTTGAGCATTCTTCACTTGAAAAGAGAAATTAGGTGATCTTGAGTCATGAATACCCAACTCATGTTGGTGATTGATGAGCAGATAATTCATACCCTTTTGGCATTGTTTTTACATAGTTTTTAGTATGTTTTAGTTATTTTTTATTAAAATTTTATTAGTTTTTATTCAAAAATCACATTTCTGGACTTTACTATGAGTTTGTGTGTTTTTTTGTAATTTTTGGGTATTTTCTGGCTGAAATTGAGGGACCTGAGCAAAAATCTGATTCAGAGGCTGAGAAAGGACTGTATATGCTGTTAAATTCTGACCCTCCTGCACTCGAAGTAGATTTTATAGAGCTACAGAAACCCAATTGGTGCACTCGTAATTGCGTTGGAAAGTAGACATCTTGGGCTTTCCAGAAATATATAATAGTCCATACTTTGCTCGAGATTTGATGGCCCAAACTGGCGTTAAAATCTAGCCAAAAACTTTCTGGCGTAAAACGCCAGAATTGACACATTTCTTGGCGTTTTACGCCCATTCTGGAACCCAGGGTGGCGTTTAACTCCAACCTGAGGCATATGCACGTGAAAGCTTGAGAGCTCAGCCCAAGCACTCACCAAGTGGGTCCCGGAAGTGGATATCTGTACTTAGTTACTCATTTTCTGTAAACCTAAGTTACTAGTCTAGTATAAAAACTACTTTTAGAGATTCATTTTGTAACTTATGACATTTTACACTTCATATTGTATCTTCTATGGCATGAGACTTTAAACCCCATAGGTGGGGGTGAGGAGCTCTGCTGTGTTTCAATGGATTAATGCAATTACTATTGTTTTCTATTCAATCATGCTTGATTCTATTCTAAGATACTCACTCGTACTTCAATATAGAGAATATGATGATCCGTGACACTCATCATTATCCTCAATCTATGAACGCATACCTGACAACCACTCCCATTTTATCTGAGCTCAACGTAGTCATTGGGCGACAGCTTGAGTGTGTATCTCTTGGGTTTCTAATCTACAGACCGAGTCCAGAGGTTAGAACCTTCGTGGTATAGGCTAGAACCAATTGGCAGCATTCCTGAGATCCGGAAAGTCTAAACCTTGTCTGTGGTATTCCGAGTAGGATCCAGGAAGGGATGACTTTGACGAGCTTCAAACTCACGAATGTTGGGTGCAGTGACAGTGTGCAAAAGGACAAGGGTCCTATTCCGACGCTAGTGAGAACCGACAGATGATTAGCAGTGCAATAGCTGTATGATGAGCGGATAATTTATACGCTTTTTGACATTGTTTTTAGTATGTTTTTAGTAGGATCTAGTTACTTTTAGGGATGTTTTTAATAGATTTTGTGTTAAATTCACATTTCTGGACTTTACTATGAGTTTGTGTGTTTTTCTGTGATTTTAGGTATTTTCTGGCTGAAATTGAGGGACTTGAGCAGAAATCAGATTCAGAGGTTGAAAAAGGACTGCTGATGCTGTTGGATTCTGACCTCCCTGCACTCAAAGTGGATTTTCTGGAGCTACAGAACTCGAAATGGCGCGCTTCCAATTGCGTTGGAAAGTAGACATCCAGGGCTTTCCAGAAAT
>NC_029793.2:61857510-61860308 GCF_000816755.2 Arachis ipaensis | reverse complement strand
TGAGATGACCGAAAGTAGCCATTGACAGTGGTGATGTATCACATAAAGCCAGCCATGGAAAGGAGTGAGACTGATTGGATGAAGATAGCAGGAAAGCAGAGGTTCAGAGGAACGAAAAGCATCTCCATTCGCTTATCTGAAATTCCTACCAATGATTTACATAAGTATCTCTATCCCTATTTTATTATATAATATTCGAAAACACCATTATCACTTTATATCTGCCTGACTGAGATTTACAAGGTGACCATAGCTTGCTTCAAGCCAACAATCTCTGTGGGATCGACCCTTACTCGCGTAAGGTTTATTACTTGGACGACCCAGTACACTTGCTGGTTAGTTGAACGGAGTTGTGATCACACGTGCCATTACCAGGGATTATTAAGATCCCAATTCATTACACCATGATCTCTTTGGGGTATTTTTGATTTCATACAAATACAAAGAGACTAACTTTGAGGATCACAATTTCGTCCACCAAGTTTTTGGCGCCGTTGCCGGGGATTGTTCGAGTTTGGACAACTGACGGTTCATCTTGTTGCTCAGATTGGGTAACTTTCTTTTCGTTTTCTTTTCAAAAATTTTTCTTTTGTTTTCGAAAAAAAAAAAAAAATTTGTTTTCAAAAATAAATTATTCTATGTCTTCAGAATTTTTAAGAATGAATTCTAGTGTTTCATGAAGCATGATTGAAGCCTGGCTGGCTGTAAAGCCATGTCTCAATCCTTATACCCAAGAGAAGAGCTTCTTTATCTTTCTTAGCCAATTGGCTGTTGAATGTAGGGAATGTCAGGCGTGTCATGTCTGAGTTACATACTAAAGCTTGGCTGGCTTTTAAGCCATGCCTGACCCTTTGATTGGAGCTTTGTAGCATAAGATTCCTGGAATTCATATTAAAAATTTTGAATCCTTATTTTTCTTTTTTTTTAAATAATTTTCGAAAAATATAAGTTAAAAATCCAAAAAAATCATAAAATCATAAAAATAAAAAATATTTCATGTTTCTTGTTTGAGTCTTGAGTCATATCATAAGTTTGGTGTCACTTGCATATGCATCTTGCATTTTTTCGAAAATATCATGCATTCATAGTATTCTTCATGATCTTCAAGTTGTTCTTGGTAAGTCTTCTTGTTTGATCTTGATGATTTTTTGTTTTGTTTCTTTTCATGTTTATCATATGCATTCTTGAATTCTTAGTGCGTAAGCATTAAAGAATTCTAAGTTTGGTGTCTTGCATGTCTTATTTGCATAAAAAATTTTTCAAAATTGTGTCTATGATGTTCATCTTGGCATTCAAAGTGTTCTTGGTGTTCATCTTGACATTCATAGCATTCTTACATGCATCACATGTTTTGATCTAAAAATTTCATGCATTGCATCTTTCAAAAATTTTCGAACAGGCAGAGGAGATGGCAGCCGAAAATAATAATAATGTAAGGAAGATGCTTGGTGACTTTACTGCACCTAATTCCAATTTACATGGAAGAAGCATCTCCATTCCTGCCATTGGAGCAAACAACTTTGAGCTGAAACCTCAATTAGTTTCTCTGAAGCAGCAGAACTGCAAGTTTCATGGACTTCCATCTGAAGATCCTTTTCAGTTCTTAACTGAATTCTTGCAGATATGTGATACCATTGAATTACAATAGAGCTCCCTAACCCAATGAAAGGGGTTTAGTGAGTCATAGCTCTGAATTCAATTACAAAACTAAAAGAAAATTATCCAAAGTTCTCCGCGTAAAAGTTCCAACTAACTTAAATTCTATCCTATTTATACACTTTCTAAATTGAGCTTCTGTTGTGTTTCTTGGGCTTTGAGGCCTTTCCCTGATTTCCTTTTGCTTTGGGTTTATGGTCCATAATCCTGATGAGGCAGTGATCCAATTCTGTAACATTCATTGAGCAAACATAGTGATAAACAAGTAATGACACAAGACTCAACAAATTGAAGCTCCAGACTCATCAATTCTTCAGGCCCAATCCCATAAACCATGATATTCAATTGGGTTTCATACCATAATACGTTCAAGTTAATGTTTGTGCTCAAATTCTAACTTAACTTCAATATATTTGGCCCAGAAACCCCTTTCAAAAAGTGGCGTTTAAGTTGAAGTTTAAGTTTCAGTTTAAGGTTAAACTGAAACTTAAACGTGGAAATGGAAGAAAGCAACCCAGGAGTGTGAAAAGTCGAACACGTTTAAGCTTCAGAGCTTCAGTTAACTGAAGCTTAAACGTGGAAATGAAGAAAGCAACCCTGGAGGAGCAATTGGGTTGAACACGTTTAAGCTTCAGTTTAAGAGTTTAAGGAAGCTTAAACGTGGAAATGAAGAAAGCAACCCTGGAGGAGCAATATAATCGAACACGTTTAAGCTCCAGTTTAACCTTAAACTGGAGCTTAAACGTGCTCGACTATTTCTCTCCTCCAGGGTTGCTTTCTCATTTCCACGTTTAAGCTTCAGTTTAACCTTAAACTGAAGCTTAAACGTGTTCGACCCAATTGCTCCTCCAGGGTTGCTTTCTTCATTTCCACGTTTAAGCTCCAGTTTAACCTTAAACTGAAGCTTAAACGTGTTCGACACAAATTCTCACCAAAGAAGCATTTCCACGTTTAACCTCCAGTTTAACCTTAAACTGGAAGTTAAACGCCAGAATGAGAATTTCACCAAGGGAGCATTTCCACGTTTAAGCTCCAGTTTAACCTTAAACTGGAGCTTAAACGTGTTCGACACAATTCTCACCAGGAAGCATTTCCACGTTTAACCTCCAGGTTAACCTTAAACTGGAGGTTAAACGCCAGAA
>NC_029793.2:61853827-61855921 GCF_000816755.2 Arachis ipaensis | reverse complement strand
CTGTGGGGAAGAAATAATTTCCCACTTTCACCAGCACATTTTCAACTACCCCTTCAGCTTGCTTTTGAGTTTTGTCAGCCAGTTGTATGATTACATCAGTGGATCTCACCTCATTCAGTTGTAGCCTCTTCATAAGACTCAGAGGCATCACATTTATGCTAGCTCCTAGATCACAGAATCCTTTGTCAATTTTTGTTTCCCCTATGATGCAGGGGATATGAAAACTTCCTGGGTCTGTTTTCTTAGAGACTATGTCCTTCTTGATGAGGGCACTGCATTCATTATTACAGTTTGTCCTCCCTTCAAAACTCTTTTCTTGCTCAGCAATTCCTTTAAATACTTGATATGTGTAGGCATCTGCTGGAGAATCTCAAGAAAGGGAATATTGATATGGAGAGACTTAAATGTCTCTAGAAACCTTGAATATGTTTTCCCTTCAAAAAATTCAAAAACAGAATCAAAAATAACAGAAGAAAAATCACACCCTGGAGTCGCATCTGCCTGGCGTTCAAACACCAGAACAGAGCATAGTTCTGGCGCTGAACGCCCAAAATGGGAGCATCCGGGCGCTGAACGCCCAAAACAAGCATAGTTCTGGCGCTGAACGCCCAGAATGGGAGCATCCTGGCGCTGAACGCCCAGAACAAGCATGGTTCTGGTGTTCAACGCCAGAAATGGCAGCAAATGGGCGTTGAACGCCCAAAATGGGCACCAACCTGGCGCTGAACGCCCAGAGTTGTGTGCAAGGGAATTTTGCATGCCTAAATTGGTGCAGGGATGTAAATGCCTTGACACCTCAAGATCTGTGGACCTCACAGGATCACCTCAGGATCTGTGGACCCCACAGGATCCCCACCTACCTCCACTCACTCTCTTCTCTCTTCTCAATCATCCTCTATTCCGAATAAACACTCTTCCCTATTAACTCTTTACCACTCATATCCAAACACCCACTTTCCTTCAAAATTCAACATCTCTTTCCCACCCAATCCCACCCATATGGCCGAATACACACAGCCATCCATCTCCTCCATATCCTCTTCTTCTTCTATTCTTTCTTCTTTTGCTCGAGGGCGAGCAATATTCTAAGTTTGGTGTGGTAAAAAGCATAGCTTTTTTGTTTTTTCCATAACCATTGATGGCACCTAAGGCCAGAGAAGCCTCTAGAAAGAGGAAAGGAAAGACAAAAGCTTCCATCAAGGGTCTATAGCTCAGTGGTAGAACATTTGACTGCAAATCAAGAGATCCCTGAGATACCTCAGGGGATACATTTTCTTCCACACAATTATTGGAAGCAACTAAAGGGTGGAACATCAAGAGCACTCCTTCATCCTTCATGAAATCAAAGCAATGAAGGAGGAGCAGCAAAGACAAGGAAGAAACATAGAAGAGCTCAAGGACATCACTAAGGTGGACTCATTCCTTGTTCTTACCTTTTCTGTTTTTTTTTGTTTTATATGTTATATGCTTATCCATGTTTGTGTCTTCATTACATGATCATTAGTAGTTAGTAACTGTGTCTTAAAGTTATGAATGTCCTATGAATCCATCACCTCTCTTAAATAAAAACTGTTTTAATTCAAAAAGAACAAGAAGTACATGAGTTTCGAATTTATCCTTGAACTTAGCTTAATTATATTGATGTGGTGACAATGCTTCTTATTTTCTGAATGTAACTGAAATTGGCGAGTCAGAGTTCAAAAGTGAACTGTGGATGTGCGGTGTTCGTGTACCAATCCCTGTCGAACCAAATCGGCGAATCTGGTCCTAAAATAAGGAAAATCCGGGAGGATTGGTGACTACGAGTTTCGGAACCCTAGGAAAAATAACCGAAAAACGAGAACGGAGAACCAAAATTCTCGAAAACCGAAAAAGACGAACGAAAAAGAAAAAGAAATAAAAAAAAAGCGGATAAAAAAAGATAAAAAAAAAGACGTTCGAAACAAGAAACGACGAAAAAGAACGAAGTTCTTAGTAAAAATACTAAAAAGTCTAATAGTTTATTGTACAGAGGATCAGTAGTAAGAAAGTTCTCGGTTGTATAAATTGTAAGAATTTGTTGTTGAAGTTTTCTGTATACGTGACAAGTTCGTA
>NC_029793.2:61846445-61853802 GCF_000816755.2 Arachis ipaensis | reverse complement strand
TTACGACGTAAACTGGCGTTCAACGCCAGCTTTCTACCCAAATCTGGCGTCCAGCGCCAGAAAAGGATCCAAAACCAGAGTTGAACGCCCAAACTGGCACAAAAACTGGCGTTCAACTCCACAAATGGCCTCTGCACGTGCCACACTTTAGCTCAGTCCAAACACACACCAGTGGGCCCCGGAAGTGGATTTATGCATCAATTACTTACTCATGTAAACCCTAGTGACTAGTTTATTATAAATAGGACCTTTTACTATTCTCTATCCCTTTTATTGTTTATTTTAATCTAATAAAGTATCATGTTTAAATCCGCCTGACTGAGATTTACAAGGTGACCATAGCTTGCTTCAAGCCAACAATCTCTGTGGGATCGACCCTTACTCGCGTAAGGTTTATTACTTGGACGACCCAGTACACTTGCTGGTTAGTTGAACGGAGTTGTGATCACACGTGCCATTACCAGGGATTATTAAGATCCCAATTCATTACACCATGATCTCTTTGGGGTATTTTTGATTTCATACAAATACAAAGAGACTAACTTTGAGGATCACAATTTCGTCCACCACTGTACATGGTATTTTTCATCCGAGTCGAGAAATCCGATAGTTGATTAGCCGTGCAGAGATCATACCTGGTAGTTTTCAATCGAGAGGATCATACAGCTTGCCATTGATGGAAACGATGCGTGTTTGGAGAAGAAGGCAGTAGGAAAGCAGAGATTCAGATGACAGAGCATCTCCGGAACCTCAGCCTCTTTCTCATTACTGAATCACAAGTACTATTTATTTTCATAAATACAATCACTCTTATCATTAATCTCCTGACTAAGATTTACAAAATAACCATAGCTTGCTTCAAGCTGACAATCACCGTGGGATCGACCCTTACTCACGTAAGGTATTACTTAGACGACCCAATGCACTTGCTGGTTAGTTGTGTGGAGTTGTGAAAAGTGTAATCACAATTTCGTGCACTAAGTTTTTGGCGCCGTTGCCAGGGATTGTTCGAGTTTGAACAACTGACGATCTATTTTGTTGCTTAGATTAGGAAAAAAATTATCTTTCTTGGTTTAGAGTCACTAAAATTGAATCTTCTAATGTTATTTTTGGTTAAAATTTTAAAATCCTTATTTTCTTTTTCTAAATTATTTTCGAGAATTTTTAAAACCAATAACCTCATAATTTAGTCATCTGTTTGTGTTTAGTTTCATGTTTTAAGTTTGGTGTCAATTGCATGATTTTATTTTTTTTTTCAATTTTTCGAATTATATGTTCTTAGTTCTTTCTTAATCTTCAAGTTGTTCTTGTTTATTTTCCTTGTTTGATCTTTAGTTTTTCTTGTTTTGTGTCTTTTCTTGTTTTTCTTGTGCATTTTCGAATTATTAGTGCCCAAAGTATAAAAATTTTTAAGTTTGGTATCCTTTGTGTTTTTATTTTCTTAAAAATTTCCAAAATTTGTTCTTGGTGTTCATCTTGATCTTCAAAGTGTTCTTGGTGTTCATCTTGACATTCAATGTTTTCTTGTTTGCTTTCTGTTTTAATCTTAAAAATTTTAAGTTTTGTGTCTTTTACTTGTTTTTCCCTCTCCTCATTAAATTCAAAAATATATTTTCTCTTAATTTTAACTGAATTTTCAAAAATTACATTTAAAAATTCTGATTTTTATTTTAAAATTTTTATCTTATCTTATCTTAGTTTTAAAAATTCAAATCTTTTTCAAATTTCAATTAAATTCCAAAATTCAAAATTCAAATTTCAAAATTTAAATTTAAAATTAAAAAAAATCAAACCTTTTTCAAAATTTAAATCTTTTTTAAATCTTTATCTTATATTGTTGACTTTTTCAAAATTCAAAATTCAAAATTTCAAATTCAAATTTCAAATTTCAAATTTCAAAATTTAATTTTCAAATTTAAAATTTAAAATTCAAAACTTACTAACCACTTTCTCTCTCTTAATTTTTTGAAAATCCTCACCCAAAAATTTTTAATTCTTTTTAATTAATTAATTAATTTAGTTTTCCAATTTCGTTTATTTCTTTTTCTTTTTTTTATTTTTATTTATTTTCGAAACTTGCATCATTTTATTTATTTACTTTTTTTTTAATTTTGTTAAATTCAAAAAAGGGGGGAATAAACTTTTTATTCACAATCCACATCATCTCCCTTTCTCCATCCTGGACCTAAGTAGAAATGAACAGTTCAGAAGGACTCTGGGGTCATATGCTAACCCCACTACTGCTTCACATAGGAGTAGTATCTGTATACCCCCCCATCAGAGCCAACAGTTTTGAGCTAAACCCTCAGCTCATTATCATGGTGCAGCAAAATTGCCAGTATTTCGGTCTTCTACAGGAAGAACCTACTGAGTTTCTGGCACAGTTCTTACAAATTGCTGACACAGTACATGATAAGGAAGTAGATCAGGATGTCTACAGATTGTTACTGTTTCCATTTGCTGTAAAAGATCAAGCTAAGAGGTGGTTAAATAACCAACCCACAGCAAGCATAAGAACATGGAAACAGTTATCAAACAAATTCTTGAATCAATATTTCCCTCCAAAAAGGATGACACAGCTAAGGCTGGACATCCAAGGCTTTAAACAAGAGGATAATGAATCTCTTTATAATTCCTGGGAGAGGTACAAAGAGATGCTAAGAAAATGTCCCTCTGAAATGTTTTCAGAATCGGTGCAGTTAGACATCTTCTACTATGGGCTTACAGAAAAGGCCCAGATGTCTCTAGACCACTCAGCTGGTGGATCTATACATATGAGAAAGATAATTGAAGAGGCTCAAGAGCTCATTGATACAGTTGCCAGAAATCAGCACCTGTACTTAAGTGGTGAGACCTCCATGAAACAAGAGGCTAAAGCAGTATCCACTGAACTTAGTCCTCAAGAACAAGTTACTAAACTCAATCAGCAATTGCTTATCATAACAAAACAGTTCGCAGAATTCAAAGAGATGCTCCAAGACACTAAAAATGCTAACCAGAATATGGAAGCATAATTGGATCAGACAAGACAGTAGCTATCTACACAGATAACAGAAGAATGCCAAGTTGTTCAATTAAGGAGTGGGAAGACATTGAATGTCTCACCTCAAAGCAGCAGAAAGGCAAAAAAGGAACAACTGGCAGAGGATGACCAACCCACCGCCCAAAATCCCTCTGAGGACAGTAAGAGCCTAGAGAGGAATGATTCTGGCGTTCAAACGCCAGAAAAGGGTAAGAAAGTGGCGTTAAACGCCCAAGGGAGGGCTAGTTCTGGCGTCTAAACACTAGAAAAGGGTGGCAATATGGCGTTAAACGCCCATGCAGCACCCAATTCTGGCATTCAAATGCCAATAAGGGATCAGACACCTGCAAGTGCTGATAACAACCCCCTTAAGCAGGCTTCTCCAACCACTTCTGTAGGAAATAAACCTGTAGCAACTAAGGTTGAAGAATACAAAGCCAAGATGCCTTATCCTCAAAAAATCCTCCAAGCAGAACAGGATAAACAATTTGCCCGCTTTGCAGACTATCTCAGGATTCTTGAAATAAAGATTCCGTTTACAGAGGCACTTGAGCAAATACCCTCTTATGCTAAGTTCATGAAAGAGATCTAAAGTCATAAGAAGGATTGGAGAGAAACTGAAAAAGTTTACCTCACTGAAGAATCCAGTGCAGTCATTCTGAAAAGCTTACCAAAAAAGCTTAAGGACCCCGGAAGCTTTATGATACCATGCACATTAGAGGGTGCTTGTACCAAGACAGCTCTATGTGATCTTGGGGCAAGTATCAACCTAATACCTGCATCCACTATCAAAAAGCTTGGTTTAACTAATGAAGTAAAACCAACCCGGATATGCCTCCAACTTGCTGATGGCTCCATTAAGATTCCATCAGGCGTAATTAAGGACATGATTGTCAAGGTTGGGCCATTCGCCTTTCCCACTGACTTTGTAGTGCTGGAAATGGAGAAACCCAAGAGTGCAACTCTCATTCTAGGAAAGCCTTTCCTAGCGACTGGACGAACCCTCATTGACGTCCAAAAAGGGGAGATAACCCTAAGAGTCAATGAAGATGAGTTTAAGTTGAATGGTATCAAAGCTATGCAACATTCAGACACATCAAAGGACTGCATGAGGGCTGATATTATTGGCTTCCTAGTGGAAGAGGTCAATCTAACTGAGAGTCTTGAATCAGAGCTAGAGAACATTTTTAAAGATGTTCAGCCTAATCTGGAGGAACTAGAGAAAATAGAAAAACCTCTAAAAACTCCTCATGAAGAGGAGAAGCCTCCTAAACCCGAGCTCAAGCCACTACCACCATCCCTGAAATATGTATTTCTGGGAGAAGATAAGACTTTTCCCGTGATCATAAGCTCTAATTTAGAGCCAAGGAAAGAGAAAGCACTACGTCAGGTGCTAAGGACACACAAGATAGCTCTTGGGTGGTCCATAAGTGATCTTAAGGGCATTAGCCCAGCCAGATGCATGCACAAGATCCTAAATCCAGCCATGAAGGAGGTGGTGCAAAAAGAGGTCACTAAATTACTAGAGGCTAGGATTATTTATCCTATTTCTGATAGCCCCTTGGTGAGCCCTGTCCAAGTTGTCCCCAAGAAGAGAGGCATGACAATGGTTCATAATGAAAAAAAATGAACTGGTTCCTACAAGAACAGTTACAGGGTGGTGTATGTGTATTGACTACAGAAGACTCAATACAGCCACCAGAAAGGATCATTTTCCTTTACCATTCATAGACCAGATACTAGAGAGACTAGCAGGTCATGAATACTACTGCTTTTTAGATGGCTATTCAGGTTACAACCAAATTACAGTAGATCCTCAGGACAAAGAGGAAACAGCATTCACATGTCCTTCTGGAGTATTCGCCTACAGAAGGATGCCATTTGGTCTGTGCAATGCACCTGCAACCTTTCAAAGGTGCATGCTCTCTATCTTCTCTGATATGGTAGAGAAATTTCTGGAAGTCTTCATGGATGACTTCTCAATATTTGGAGACTCATTCAGCTCTTGTCTTGACCATTGGTGCACGAAATTGTGATGTCTAGGCTCGAACAATCCCTGGTAATGGCTCCAAAGCTTGGTGCTTTGATCTTAATTCATAATTGTCACAACTTCGATACAACTAACCAGCAAGTGCACTGGGTCGTCCAAGTCTTTCCTTTGGACCTTGACTTTAACCGCTCAGTCTCAAGTTTTCACTTGACACCTACACGCCACAAGCACATGGTTAGGGACAGCTTGGTTTAGCCGCTTAGGCCGGGATTTTATTCCTTTAGGCCCTCTTATCCACTAATGCTCAAAGCCTTAGATCCTTTTTATTATCCTTGCCTTTTGGTTTAAAGGGTTACTGGCTTTTTGCTCTTGCCTTTTGGTTTAAAGATCTCTTGGCTTTTTCTGCTTGCTTTTTCTTTTTCTTTCTTTTTTTTTTCTTTTATTTTCGCCATTTTTTTTTGCAAGCCTTGCTATTCACTACTTTTTCTTGCTTAAAGAATCAATTTTATGATTTTTCAGATTATCAATAACATTTCTCCTTTTTCAGGAAAGCCGTGACCAGCTTATCCCAAGAGTTCAGGATGTCTTTGGGTTGAGAATCCAACCATAATCTAGCTCTGTCTCTTACAGCAAAAGGGAAAAGCATGAGCTTGTAGACTTCAGGATCTACTCCATTAGTCTTGACAGTATCACATATCTGCAAGAATTCAGTTAAGAACTGAAAAGGATCTTTTTTCGAAAATTTGGTCTAAAAATAAGAAAAAGATTTTTGAAAAATGTTTTTGGAATTTTCGAAAATAACTAAGAATTTTGAAAAAGATAAGATTTTCAAATTGAAAATTTGATTTGACTCATAAGAAACAACTTGATTTTAAAAATTTTTGAAAAAGTCAACTCAAATTTTCGAATTTGATGAGAGAAAAAGGGAAAGTTATTTTTTTGATTTTTGAATTTTTATGATGCAAGAGGAAAACACTAAAAAGATGCAACGCATGAAATTTTTAGATCAAAACATGTGATGCATGCAAGAATGCTATGAATGTCAAGATGAACACCAAGAACACTTTGAATGTCAAGATGAACATCATAGACAAAATTTTGAAAAAAATTTTTAATGCAAAGAAAACATGCAAGACACCAAACTTAGAATTCTTTAATGCTTAGACACTAAGAATTCAAGAATGCATATGATAAACATGAAAAGACACAAAACAAAAAATCATCAAGATCAAACAAGAAGACTTACCAAGAACAACATGAAGATCATGAAGAACACTATGAATGCATGATATTTTCGAAAAAATGCAAGATGCATATGCAAGTGACACCAAACTTATAATGTGACTCAAGACTCAAACAAGAAACAGAAAAATATTTTTGATTTTTATGATTTTCTAATTTTTTTTGGATTTTTTTTTTCGAAAATTATATGAAAAAGAAAAATAAGGATTCCAAAATTTTTAATATGAATTCCAGGAATCTTGCATTCTTAGTCTAAAGCTTCAGTCCAGGAATTAGACATGGCTCACTAGCCAGCCAAGCTTTCAAAGAAAGCTCCAGTCCAAAACACTAGACATGGCCAATGGCCAGCCAAGCTTCAACATTTTAACATCAGAGTATATTGATCTTGATAACAAAGTGCTGCTCATCATTTATCAAGTATGTAACTTACCTCTGATGGTTTGGAAGCCTCAATCCAAAAGAATTTAGACATGGCTTTACAGCCAGCCAGGCTTCACATGCTTCATGAAACACTAGAATTCATTCTTAAAAATCTTGAATAAAAATTTTATTTTTGAAAACATTTTTATTTTTTTCGAAAACAGATGAGAAAATTTTAGAAATATTTTTGAAAAATTTTTGAAAATAAAATAAAAAGAAAATTACCTAATCTAAGCAACAAGATGAACCGTCAGTTGTCCAAACTCAAACAATCCCCGGCAACGGCGCCAAAAACTTGGTGCACGAAATTGTGATGTCCAGGCTCGAACAATCCCTGGTAATGGCTCCAAAGCTTGGTGCTTTGATCTTAATTCATAATTGTCACAACTTCGATACAACTAACGAGCAAGTGCACTAGGTCGTCCAAGTAATACCTTACGTGAGTAAGGGTCGAATCCCACGGAGATTGTTGGTATGAAGCAAGCTATGGTCACCTTGTAAATCTCAGTCAGGCAGATATAAAGTGATAATGGTGTTTTTGAATATGATATAATAAAATAGAGATAGAGATACTTATGTAAATCATTGGTAGGAATTTCAGATAAGCGAATGGAGATGCTTTTCGTTCCTCTGAACCTCTGCTTTCCTGCTATCTTCATCCAATCAGTCTTACTCCTTTCCAT
>NC_029793.2:61843582-61846345 GCF_000816755.2 Arachis ipaensis | reverse complement strand
AAATAAGATGAATTGAATAGAAAACAGTAGTACTTTGCATTAATCTTTGAGGAACAGCAGAGCTCCACACCTTAATCTATGGAGTGTAGAAACTCTACCGTATGAAAATACGTAAGTGAAGGTCCAGGCATGGCCGAGATGGCCAGCCCCCTAAAATGTGATCACAGGATCAAAATACAATCCAGGATCCAAAGATGGTAAAAAAGACGTAAGATGGTCTTATTTATAATAAACTAGTCACTAGGGTTTACATGAGTAAGTAATTGATGCATAAATCCACTTCCTGGGCCCACTTGGTGTATGTTTGGGCTGAGCCTGAGTGTTGCACGTGCAGAGGCCATTTGTGGAGTTGAACGCCAGCTTTTGTGCCAGTTTGGGCGTTCAACTCTGGTTTTGGCTCCTTTTCTGGCGCTGGATGCCAGATTTAGGTAGAAAGCTGGCATTGAACGCCAGTTTACGTCATTTATTCTTGGCCAAAGCATGAACTATTATATATTTCTGGAAAGCCCTGGATGTCTACTTTCCAACGCAATTGGAAGCGCGCCATTTCGATTTCTGTAGCTCCAGAAAATCTACGTTGAGTGCAGGGAGGTCAGAATCCAACAGCATCAGCAGTCCTTCTTCAACCTCTGAATCTGATTTCTGCTCAAGTCCCTCAATTTCAGCCAGAAAATACCTGAAATCACAGAAAAACACACAAACTCATAGTAAAGTCCAGAAATGTGAATTTAACATAAAAACTAATGAAAACATCCCTAAAAGTGACTAGATCCTACTAAAAACATACTAAAAATAATGTCAAAAAGCGTATAAATTATCCGCTCATCAACCATCTAGCACTTATTCTGAAAAGGTGCCAAGAGACTAACCTAGTTTTAAACTGGGAAAAATGTCACTTTATGGTGACTGAAGGAATTGTCCTTGGGCATAAAATTTCAAATAAGGGAATAGAGGTGGATCAAGCTAAGGTAGAGGTAATTGAAAAATTACCACCACCTGCCAATTTTAAGGCAATCAGAAGCTTTCTGGGGCATGCAGGATTCTATAGGAGGTTTATAAAGGATTTTTCAAAAATTGCAAAACCTCTGAGCAATCTGCTAGCTCCTAACATACCATTTGTATTTGACACAGAGTGTCTATAGGCATTTGAAACTCTGAAATCTAAGCTGATCACAGCACCAGTCATTTCTGCACTAGATTGGACATTACCATTCAAACTAATGTGTGATGCCAGTGACCATGCCATTGGTGTAGTACTGGGACAGAGGCATAACAAGCTTCTGCACGTCATTTACTATGCTAGCCGTGTCTTGAATGACGCACAGAAGAATTACACAACCACAGAAAAGGAGTTGCTTCCAGTGGTGTATGCCATTGACAAGTTCATATCTTATTTCGTAGGATCAAAAGTGATTGTGTACACTGACCATGCTGCTCTAAAATATCTCTTCACAAAGCAAGATTCAAAACCCAGACTCATAAGATGGCTATTGCTTCTGCAAGAGTTTGATATAAAAATAAGAGACAGAAAAGGGACAGAGAACCAAGTAGCAGATCACCTGTCCCAGATAGAACCAGTAGCAGGGGCATCCCTCCCTCCTATTGAGATCTCTGAAACCTTTCCGGATGAGCAACTCTTTGCCATTTAGGAATTACCATGGTTTGTAGACATTGCAAACTATAAAGCTGTGAGATTCATACCAAAAGAGTACAGTAAGCAACAAATAAAAAAATTGATTTCTGATGCAAAGTACTACTTGTGGGATGAACCATATCACTTTAAGAGGTGTGCAGATGGAGTAATCCTCAGATGTGTGCCTAGAGAAGAGGCACAGAAGATCCTATGACATTGCCATGGATCACAATATGGAGGACACTTTGGAGGTGAGCTGATGCCAGGGCATTTTCGCCAATTTCACTAACCTTTCCTTTACTGTTTTAGGGTAGTTCCATCCATTTTCTCAGGAAATAAGCAAGTTTTGGGTAGAATTTCACTTACATCTTGATTCAAGCAAACATTGTGCACTTTACATGATTTCATGAGAATTATGCATGAGTTAAATGACAAATTGGATGATGCATGTCTCATGACTTGGATTAGAAATTTGATGCACTCTACTGCTTGATTTCAGGACAAAGGAAGCAAGGAAGAACCACGTTAACAGCCACGTTAGTCTAACTAATGTGACCACTAAGGTTGAAAGGGAGCTAGCTTGTAATGTTAATGAGAAAAGTAATCGCCAATAACGTCCTCGAAGCCATCATAGCCCACGTTAAAAGTCACGTTAACTAAGTTAACGTGAACTATAACGTGGAAAAAGAAAATGAAGCCAACGTTAGTGACACTCACCTTTGTCACTAACGTTGGACCAAGCTCATATTGGCCACGTTAAAAGCCACGTTAACTCAGTTAGCGTGGACTCTAATGTGGGGAAGCAAAAGAATGGCCAATGTTAGTGACACTCACCTTTGTCACTAACGTTGGACTAAGCCACTTTGAGCCACGTTAACTTAGTTAACGTGGAAGCTAACGTGGATGAAAGAATGATGAGCCAACGTTAGTGACACTCACCTTTTTCACTAACGTTGGAGATGGCTATCACCACCACGTCAGAAGCCACGTTAACCTAGTTAACGTGAACTCTAACGTGGGAAGTAGGGGCGTTTTGAAATGTTAGTGACAAAGTGATGAGCGGATATTTTATACGCTTTTTGGGGATAATTTCATATAGTTTAGAGTGTGTTTTAGTTAGTTTTTAGTCT
>NC_029793.2:61842600-61843301 GCF_000816755.2 Arachis ipaensis | reverse complement strand
CTTCCAATTGCGTTGGAAAGTAGACATCCAGGGCTTTCCAGCAATATATAATAGTCCATACTTTGCACAAGAATTGACGACTTAAACTGGCGTTCAACGCCAGCCTTCTGCCCAATTCTGGCGTCCAGCGCCAGAAAAGGATCAAAAACTGGAGTTGAACGCCCAAACTGGCACAAAAACTGGCGTTCAACTCCACAAATGGTCTCTGCACGAAATCTCAGCCCCAGCACACACCAAGTGGGCCCCAGCACACCAAGTGGGCCCCAGAAGTGGGTCTCTGCATCATCCATCATAGTCCACTCATATTTTGTAACCCTAGGCTACTAGTTTAGTATTTAAACAACTTTTAGAGACTTATTTTGTATCTCATGACATTTCAGATCAAAACTTTGTATTCTCTGACGGCATGAGTCTCTAAACCCCATTGTTGGGGGTGAGGAGCTCTGCTGTGTCTCGATGAATTAATGCAAGTATTTCTGTTTTCCATTCAAACACGCTTGTTCCTATCTAAGATGTTCATTCGCGCTTAACTGTGATGAAGGTGATGATCTGTGACATTCATCACCTTCCTCAACCCATGAACGCGTGCCTGACAACCACCTCCGTTCTATATACGATTGAATGAGTATCTCTTAGATTCCTTAATCAGAATCTCCGTGGTATAAGCTAGAACTAATGGCAGCATTCATGAGAATCCGGAA
>NC_029793.2:61841448-61842487 GCF_000816755.2 Arachis ipaensis | reverse complement strand
GACCCAGTGCACGCTGGTCAGTGGCACGCGTTGTGAGAAAAGTGTGATTCGCAATTTGTGCTACCAAGTTTGGCGCCGTTGCCGGGGATTGTTCGTGTGTTTGAACAACTGACGGATTATTTTTTCTTTGATTTGGGAAAAAATCTTTTTTTTTTGGTTTAGAGTCTTTTATTATTTATCCCTTGTTAAAACACTTTAAATTTATAGCTCAGTTATTTAGAACGTGGTGTTTATGTTCATGATAATTGGCTATCATATCTTTTAAAACCTTTTTCAAAAATAATTTTTCTATTAAATCCTGTGCCAAACTTTAAGTTTGGTGTTTTCAGAAATAATCTTTCTTAAAATAAGGTCCCATAACTCATTTGGCTACAACATTAATTTGATTGGGTTAGAATCTTTTATACTCTTTTCAAAACATTCTTTTTCAAAAATAATTTTTTTCTATTAAATCTTGTGCCAAACTTTAAGTTTGGAGTTTTCTTGTTGATTTCCCTTTGATTTTCGAAAATTTTGTTTGGTTTTCAAAAAATTTTTAAGTTTGGTGTTCTTCCTTCATGTTCTTGTGTTCTTGTGAGTCTTCAAAGTGTTCTTGAGTTTTCCTTGTGTCTTGATCTTAAAATTTTTAAGTTTGGTGTTCCTTGGTGTTTTTCCCTCCAAAATTTTCGAAAACAAGGAGCATTAGATCTAAAAATTTTAAATCTTGTACTATCTTATTGTTTTTCTCTCTCATCACTAAATTCAAAAAAATATCTTTTCAAAATATCTTTTCTAACTCCCTATCTTTTCAAAATTTGTTTCAACTAACTAACCAACTTTTTGTTTGTTTCTTAAATTTTTCAAAACTACCTAACTAACTCTCTCTCTCTCTCAAATTTTTGAAAATATCTCCCCTCTTTTTCAAAAATTTTGTTTTTTTTAACTAATTAATTTTAAATTTTTTTTTACGAAAAAAAAAAAATTTTCAAAATTCAAATTCTTTTTAGTTATTTTATTTTATTTAAGTATTTACTTCTTATAAAATAAAATAAATAAAAAG
>NC_029793.2:61841037-61841370 GCF_000816755.2 Arachis ipaensis | reverse complement strand
TTGAGGCTATTGCCACACCCACCAATGATACTAAAACAGTGCTGAAGTTCCTCCAGAAACATATCTTTAGCAGGTTTGGTGTCCCTAGAGTGTTAATTAACGATGGGGGCACTCACTTCTGCAATAAACAGCTTTAATCTGCCATGGTTCGGTATGGAATTCGCCACAAAGTGGCCACTCCTTATCATCCATAAACAAACGGGCAAGCTGAAGTCTCTAACAGAGAATTAAAGAGAATCCTGGAACGGACAGTAAATACCCGTAGAAAGGATTGGGCAAGGAGCTTGGATGATGCTCTGTGGGCTTACAGAACAGCATTCAAGACCCCTATAG
>NC_029793.2:61837373-61838328 GCF_000816755.2 Arachis ipaensis | reverse complement strand
TTATCTTATCTTTTCCAATTTTTCGAAAACCCACCCCTCCATCCCTTTAAATTTGGGTTCGGCCTCCCCCCTCCTCCCTCAACAAGTGCACCTCAATCTCCTTTTATCCCTCTCCTTTCTCTTCTTTTGCTTGAGGACAAGCAAACCTCTAAGTTTGGTGTGTTTTTCCGAAATCACTAAGATCATGGCTCCCAAAGGGAAACAATACACTCCTAGAGACAAGAAAGAGAGCGTTCCAAAACCACTTTGGAATCAAGGGAAGTTCTTATCTAAAGAGCATTTAGACCATTATCTTAAAGTAATGGGTCTGAGATCAGTGATCCCGGAAGTTAGATTCGATCTGAAAGAAGATGAATATCCGGAGATCCAGGAGCAAATTCGAATCAGGAACTGGGAAGTCCTAGCTAATCCTGAAACGAAAGTAGGAAGGAACATGGTCCAGGAGTTCTATGCTAATATGTGGCAGACTGACAAGCAAAGACTATCTGGAACAGCCTGCTACGAATTTCGAACCATGGTCAGGGGAAAGATTGTTCATACCACCCCTGACAAGATCAGAGAGATACTAAAGCTACCTCAGCTAAAGGATGATCCAGACTCCTTCAACAGGAGGATGATGAGAGCAGACATTGGCCTGAAAAAAATTGGGGAGGACATCTGTATTCCTGGAGCCAGGTGGACCACCAACACAAAGGGCGTCCCAAATCAACTCAAGAGGGAGGATCTCAAACCAATTGCCAGAGGATGGCTGGACTTCATTGGGCATTCTCTGTTGCCCACCAGCAACCGTTCTGAAGTCACAGTTAAAAGAGCAGTAATGATTCATTGCATCATGATGGGAAAGGAAGTGGAGGTTCATCAGCTGATTTCAACAGAGCTCTATAAGATCGCTAACAAAAATTCAAGAGAGGCCAGGTTGGCTTATCCAAGCATGATTTCTCTGCTCTGCAAGGAC
>NC_029793.2:61834946-61836749 GCF_000816755.2 Arachis ipaensis | reverse complement strand
CGTGAGCGTAGTTTTCACTGGAAGGATGGAAGGTAGCCATTGACAACGGTGATCCACCAACACACAGCTTGCCATAGGAGGACGTGCGTGCGGGAATCAGAAGACAGAGGAAAGCAGAGATTCAGAAGACAAAGCATCTCCAAAACTCCAACATATTCTCCATTACTACACAACAAGTAACTTTTAATTTATGCTCTACTGGTTATTCATAATTCAACTGATAAACATAATTGATTTCCTGACTAAGATTTACAAGATAACCATAGATTGCTTCAAACCAACAATCTCTGTGGGATTCGACCCTTACTCACGTAAGGTATTACTTGGACGACCCAGTGCACTTGCTGGTCAGTGGCACGCGTTGTGAAAAGTGTGATTCGTGATTTGTGCTACCACAAAGGTAAGTGTCACTAACGTTTTCGAAGATTTGGCATGTAACAACCCTGATTTTTGAGTATGCGAGATCTTTTCTGAAGGCACGGATTTTGCTAGAAGATCAGTAAAGGGAACACCTCTTCTATATCAACAAGTATCTCAATCCTCATTGTCATTATGTCATCCTTAAGCTAGAACCTTTTCTGAGGCAAGCTCGATAATGCGGTCATGAGGAACCTAGCTTTTAAACCGTATCGGTTGGCAGTTTTGATTCTGATTTTCGTAAATAGTCTCTGTTTGATGAACCGGACTCGATTCATGAGAGGAGAGAGATAATAGTATAATATTATCATTATATTAGTATTAGAAAATGCTTGAATGATATTATAAGGTTACCTGGTCTGTTTTAGTTAAAAACAGAAAATCGGTTTAACCGGGTTTACGGTGTACTGGTGCAGCTTAGCACCAGCACTCTCTGATGACTTTAGCAATGCTAAGGCCTCATCGTACATGTTTTATTCTCATATTAAATATGTTACTAGTGTCATTTATGCTAGTAGCTCAGAAAATAATTTTTACAGATGTTTTTGCAAATGTTCCGATACATCTAGTTTTAGTAGTTATACACCTGAGATATTTTAATATTATTTTAATCCACCTCCAAGCCAACCTATCACAACTCACCCTACACCCCCAAAACTCTCAAGGCTGGTTCATTTTCACCTTGTTGCCGAAAATAGGTAGAGAGAAAAAGAGAGAAAATTTCTTAGTTCCAAATCTTCAAAGCTTGATTTCTGCTGAACTAAAACTCAAATCAAAATTCCAATCCGACCAAAATGATCCTCTCTTCTTTCTCGACATGGTTATATGACTTATCAAGGCTGGAATCAAGGTGAGTTGGCTGCACCATCTCTCTTTTGGTTCGGTTTCACGGAAACATGGTTAAATATGTGTTTTCTTGATGTGATTTAGGAGAAAAAAGTGCTTAAGGACCACCTGAAAGTTTAATTGAATTAGGAGCAGCAAAACCAGGTAGGGTGTCATGAAATTAATCTTGATTATTTGTGTTTGAGTTGTGTGAATGTTGTATAAATTGGCTGTGCTAAAAATTGGTTGCATATATGATTGATTCTTGGTAAAAATTTGGTGAAATTTTGATGAAATTTGATGAAATTCAAGCTTTAAAGTTCATATTCTTGGGAAACTGGAAAACCGAAACCCTAAGCTTAAATTAAGGTTCAATTTATGTTGAAATCATGTAGAAAAGATGTGGTTTCAGTCGCTGCTAATTTATTATGAATTATAGTAAAAATCAGTTGCTGAAAAGACTGAAAAACGGGTAAAAATAGAGAAGGAATCTGAAAAATTTATGAAGAACATGAAGAACACTTTGAGTGTGATGAAGAACAATGAAGAACACCTTTTTGA
>NC_029793.2:61833085-61834792 GCF_000816755.2 Arachis ipaensis | reverse complement strand
AGAGACTAGTGAACGAACTAGGGCAACATAGTTAGTCCTGGAATTGCAAATAGGGTTAGGTATTATATGAAAAGTTAAATTGTTTCAGTATAGACTTAATGAACCTATACTTGGGACAGACTAACTATTCATACCGAAATTTACATAAGCTTTAAATACATACGTTAAACAGAGAAATCAGAGCAGAGTAAAGAAACACAGAGACAGAGTAACCAGAGCAGAATAAAGGGATACAGAGAAAAGAGTAATCAGAGTAAAGTAAAAAGACAAAGAGAAAAGAGTAATGTGATAAAGAGAAATGGTTTGAATTAAGATGTTGTAAAAGTAAAAGCTGTAGAGTTTGTATAGCATGATTGAACAGAGGAAGAAAGAAGTACTGCATAAGAATGTGAAAGTGATGATGAATAATGAGAATGCTAATTAATGATGATAATGAGAATGATTATGTAAGAATCTGCTGCAGAGAGGCAGTCAGATAGACGGTGGTACGACCACTGAGAACGCTTTCCTGGGATACCTTGCTATAATGCTTTGCTGTAAGACAGAGGTTGCTTACAGAGGTATCGACATGAGTGTGCTCCTATAAGACAGAGGTTGTTTACAGTGAGTGTGTTGTTGCTCCTGTAAGACAGAGGCTGCTTACAGTGAGTGTGTTGTTGCTCCTGTAAGATAGAAGTTACTTACAGTGAGTCTGTTGGGCGTATATCGGCTAATAAGTGCCGCCCTGCAAGACAAAGGTTGCTTGCAGTGAGTATTGCCAACAGGAAAGCCTTATCCAGACAGAGGTTGCTGGGTAACGTCGGGAGCGGGTATGTAACCGACAAATGAGCTCATTACCTACACTAGGGCCAGACATGCATCATACTTGGCTGTGCATTTTCCTCTGTTATGATTGTTGTATGAATGTATGGTTTCCTTGTTTGTATTCTATTCTCTGTGTCTGTGTTGTATTTTCTTGTATTTTTCTGTTTTTATTCTGCTTTCTATTTTCTCTATTTCCTCTATATATATGTATCTTCTATTTACTGCTTCTTGTATTCTGCTATCTGTCTACTAAACATCACGGAATTAATGAACTTAACTAATAACCCCGACCCAACTAAGAACTCCCCAGTTCTTACCCCTTCCCTCTCCCTTCCCCCTTAAGATAGAATAATGAGTACCCTTCTGTAGTTTGCTAATGACTGTTCTGCAAAGAAGATTCCGCTCTAGGTAGTCTTCTGAGTCTAGAGTGAACTCCATTATCTATTTATATGTATATACTGTGAGGCCAGCCAACGTCTGCACCCTACTTATCTACAAACTTTAACCTATGTCCTCCGTACGATGTTGCTGTTATGTAGCCACTCGATGAAGTACTTGAGAGACTCTCTTTGATGACATATGATCGTGCAGAGGATTAGTAGACGACCTTCCACCTTTTGATGACAATCCACCTGACTTGAGTTTTGAAGACCTAGAACGTACTTTCCCTCGCTTTAGTAGTTTAGAGGGACTAGGTGAGTATAGAGTCTAGGCTAGCCTGGGTGCCAGCTTAGGGACTTCTTGAACAGGTCAGGACCTGGGATGTTGTATGTATATATATGTATATAGATATTATTTAGCTATATCTAGGTGTGTTCTAACTAAAAGTCTATACTCTAATAAAGGTTGGATCACCGAATATTGTCAACTGCTTGTGATGTATTTATGTGTGGTTGTTTATAA
>NC_029793.2:61766333-61828946 GCF_000816755.2 Arachis ipaensis | reverse complement strand
TTTCCCTCGCTTTAGTAGTTTAGAGGGGCTAGTGAATATAGAGTCTAGGCTAGCCTGGGTGCCAGCTTAGGGACTTCTTGAACAGGTCAGGACCTGGGATGTTGTATGTATATATATGTATATAGATATTATTTAGCTATATCTAGGTGTGTTCTAACTAAAAGTCTATACTCTAATAAAGGTTGGATCACCGAATATTGTCAACTGCTTGTGATGTATTTATGTGTGGTTGTTTATAACTGTTTTATATATTATCAGTTGTGAATTGATTATGAATGATATTGTTTGTTAATCCAAATGTTTTTAAAAAAAAAGTACCTCGTAAAATAACTACGCTTTTAACAACGAATCAGGCTCATATAATAAATAATAGATAATAATTAGGTAGACAAGTTAGTAGCGCTCAGTTTCTAGTATGATCATGACTACCAGAAATTTGGTCGTTACAATTAGGTATCAGAGCAGTTTGTTCCCGGTAGAGCCTGGGGAGTGGACTTACTATGCTTCATTGCATACTCTGCTTGTGTGTCTCATGCTTATAGGATATCTTGATGATATGTGTTGCATGATTGTCTCTGTATTTTCATTTTGGGAATTTTCACACTTTACTTGAAGTGTTAAGACTGATCACCTTAATAATGATTATTTGGTGTGAATAGGACTACAATGGGTTCACGGGGACGAGGCGTACGGGAAGGAATTCCTAATGTTGACTACGAGAGGGAACAGGAAACGTTTATGACTACCATGAATGCTGTGGCTGAGGTAGTGCGTGAGGCTGCAGTAGTAGCGGCTAGGGCTGTTGACCGTCTTGGAGTGAGAAACGGGAATGAGAATGAGCATGGGGAAGATAGTGGAAATGATGAGAATAACTTGGGGCATCTCGAAAGACCTATGACCCTTGCGACTTTTCCGAAGGTTAAACAGCCTAAGTTTAAAGGTACACTCATTGCGACTGATGCTGACAACTGGTTTCGAGCTATCGAATGATCACTGCGAGCGCAGCATGTTCCGGAAGGCCAACACGTGGAGTTTGCTACTTATATGCTGGAAGGAGAAGCTGAGCATTGGTGGCAGGGGATACAGCGACTGTTGCAACAAGATGAAGGCGATGTTCCTTGGAATACTTTTAAGGATGAATTTTATAAGAAGTATTTTCCGAGGGCAGCTCGTGACACTAAGGAGATGGAACTTATGCAGCTGAAACAGGGTAATACAACTATTGTAGAATATGCCCATAAGTTTTATGACTTGTGCCGTTTCTCCAAGATCTACCAAGGGAATCCTGCTGACTTTGAGGAATGGAAGTGTTTGAAATTTGAAGGAGGACTCTGAGAAGAACTAATGAACTCCGTTGTTCCGCTAGAGATAAGAAATTTTGCTGAACTAGTGAATAAAAGTAAACTAGTGGAAGAATGTTCGAAGAAGGTGGCGATAGCTTGAGCAAATCGTAGGGAGGCCTCAAGAAGAGACTTTATTCATGATCTAGCCCCTGAAGGTCGTAACTTTAAGGTCAATGGTCAGTTCCAGCGCCAAAATGGAAATAAACGGAATGGTAACTTTCATGCTCGTAACAATGGCAACCACGACAACTATAATTTCGGAGAGGAAGAAGGAGGTCAATCTCAGCAAACTCAAGATATTTCAGTATGCTCAAGGTTTAGGAAGGATCATGGTAATAGAGCTTGTAGATATGGGACACACACTTGTTTCTCTTACGGAGAGTATGGACATATATCGAGGAATTGCCCAAAAAGGTTTGTTCGAAATCCAGCTAGGCCACAACAACAAGGAAGGGTTTTTACCGTAACTGCTGGCAACACTAATGCACATAATTCTTCCACTCGAGGTGAGTACCACACTATTGTTTTGTTTGTGATAGATAATACTATAACTTCTTATGCGCATGTTAAATTTTGAGGGCAAAATTTTCTTTTAGGAGGGTAGAATGTAACAACCCTGATTTTTGAGTATGCGAGATCTTTTCTGAAGGCACGGATTTTGCCAGAAGATCAGTAAAGGGAACACCTCTTCTATATCAACAAGTATCTTAATCCTCATTGTCATTATGTCATCCTTAAGATAGAACCTTTTTCGAGGCAAGCTCGATAATGCGGTCATGAAGAACCTAGTTTTTGAACCGTATCGGTTGGCAGTTTTGATTCTGATTTTCATAAATAGTCTCTGTTTGATGAACCGGACTTGATTCATAAGAGGAGAGAGATAATAGTATAATATTATCATTATATTAGTATTAGAAAATGCTTGAATGATATTATAAGGTTACCTGGTCTGTTTTAGTTAAAAACAGAAAATTGGTTTAACCGGGTTTACGGTTTACTGGTGTAGCTTAGCACCAGCACTCTCTGATGACTTTAGCAATGCTAAGGCCTCATCATACATGTTTTATTCTCATATTAAATATGTTACTAGTGTCATTTATGCTAGTAGCTCAGAAAATAATTTTTAGAGATGTTTTTGCAAGTGTTCCGATACATCTAGTTTTAGTAGTTATACACCTGAGATATTTTAATATTATTTTAATCCACCTCCAAGCCAACCAATCACAACTCACCTTACACCCCCAAGACCTCCAAGGCTGTCACTTGAGATATTTTAATATTATTTTAATCCACCTCCAAGCCAACCAATCACAACTCACCCTACACCCCCAAAACCCCCATGGCTGGTTCATTTTCACCTTGTGGCCGAAACTCTCAAGAGAGAAAATGAGAGAAAAGTTCTTAGTTCCAAATCTTCAAAACTTGATTTCTGCTGAACTAAAACTCAAATCAAAATTCCAATCCGACCAAAATGATCCTCTCTTCTTTCTCTACATGATCATATGACTTATCAAGGCTGGAATCAAGGTGAGTTGGCTGCACCATCTCTCTTTTGATTCGGTTTCAAGGAAACATGGTTAAATATGTGTTTTCTTGATGTGATTTAGGAGGAAAAAGTGCATAAGGACCACCTGAAAGTTTAATTGAATTAGGAGCAGCAAAACCAGGCAGGGTGTCACGAAATTAATCTTGATTATTTGTGTTTGAGTTGTGTGAATGTTGTATAAATTGGCTGTGCTAAAAATTGGTTACATATATGATTGATTCTTGGTGAAAATTTGGTGAAATTTTTATGAAATTTGATGAAATTCAAGCTTTAAAGTTCATGTTCTTGGGAAGCTGGAAAAATGAAAGCCTAAGCTTTAATTGAGGTTCAATTTGTGTTGAAATCATGTAGAAAAGATGGGGTTTTAGTGGCTGCTAATTTATTATGAATTATAGTAAAAATCGGTTGCTGAAAAGACTGAAAAACGGGTAAAAACAGAGAAAGAATCTGAAGAATTTATGAAGAACATGAAGAACACTTTGAGTGTGATGAAGAACAATGAAGAACACCTTTTTGATTCATAAGAGGGCAAGGAAGTAATTAATTTGGTGTTTGGGGGGTTATTTGATAATTTCTGAAAGTTAGGGTGGTAAAAGTAGAAATATTAAAAGTTATGGGTGGTAAAACGTGAATTTTAAAGGTTAAAAGTAAAAGTAAGTTAATTTTCGAAAATTTAATGATAAAATAATAAAAAAATAATAAAATATTAAATAATAATATTTAATTAAAAATAATATTTTAATAAAAATAATAAAATAATGCAGAAAAGGCAGTTTTCTGTAAAAGCTTTAGAAAGACAACTTTAAGCACAAAATCTCATAATTACTTTCATAAAACACTTAGGGAGTGGTAAAAATATATTAGTGAGGCAAAGATAAATAAAAGATAAAAAGTTGAAGAAAAGATAAAAATCGAAGAAAAAGTCTGTAATGTTTTAATGACAGAAAAACAGACAGAGACTAGTGAATGAACTAGGGCAACATAGTTAGTCCTGGAATTGCGAATAGGGTTAGGTATTATATGAAAAGTTAAACTGTTTCAGTATAGACTTAATGAACCTATACTTGGGACAGACTAACTATTCATACCGAAATTTACATAAGCTTTAAATACATACGTTAAACAGAGAAATCAGAACAGAGTAAAGAAACACAGAGACAGAGTAACCAGAGCAGAATAAAGGGATACATAGAAAAGAGTAATCAGAGTAAAGTAAAAAGACAAAGAGAAAAGAGTAATGTGATAAAGAGAAATGGTTTGAATTAAGATGTTGTAAAAGTAAAAGTTGTAGAGTTTGTATAGCATGATTGAACAGAGGAAGAAAGAAGTATTGCATAAGAATGTGAAAGTGATGATGAATAATGAGAATGTTAATGAATGATGATAATGATAATGATTATGTAAGAATCTGCTGCAGAGAGGCAGTCAGATAGACGGTGGTACGACCACTGAGAACGCTTTCCTGGGATACCTTGCTATAATGCTTTGCTGTAAGACAGAGGTTGCTTACAGAGGTATCGACATGAGTGTGCTCCGATAAGACAGAGGTTGTTTACAGTGAGTGTGTTGTTGCTCCTGTAAGACAGAGGTTGCTTACAGTGAGTGTGTTGTTGCTCCTGTAAGATAGAAGTTGCTTACAGTGAGTCTGTTGGGCGTATATTGGCTAATAAGTGCCTCCCTGCAAGACAAAGGTTGCTTGCAGTGGATACCCTGCAAGACAAAGGTTGCTTGCAGTGAGTATTGCCAACAGGAAAGCCTTATCCAGACAGAGGTTGCTGGGTAACGTCGGGAGCGGGTATGTAACCGACAAATGAGCTCATTACCTGCACTAGGGTAGGACATGTATCATACTTGGCTGTGCATTTTCCTCTGTTATGATTGTTGTATGAATGTATGCTTTCCTTGTTTGTATTCTATTCTCTGTGTCTGTGTTGTATTTTCTTGTATTTTTCTGTTTGTGTTCTGCTTTCTATTTTCTCTATTTCCTCTGTTTATATGTATCTTCTATTTACTGCTTCTTGTATTCTGCTATCTGTCTGCTAAACAACACATAATTAATGAACTTAACTAATAACCCCGACCCTACTAAGAACTCCCCAGTTCTTACCCCTTCTCTCTCCATTTCCCCTTCAGATAGAAGCATGAGTACCCTTCTGTAGTTTGCTGATGACTGTTCTGCAAAGAAGATTCCGCTCTAGGTAGTCTTCTGAGTCTAGAGTGAACTCCATTACTTGATTATATGTATATACTGTGAGGCCAGCCAACGTCTGCACCCTGCTTATCTACAAACTTTAACCTAAGTCCTCCGTACGATGTTGCTGTTATGTGGCCACTGGATGAAGTACTTGAGAAACGCTCTTTCATGACGTATGATCGTGCAGAGGATTAGTAGACGACCTTCCACCTTTTGATGACGATCCACCTGAATTGAGTTTTGAAGACGTAGAACGTACTTTCCCTCGCTTTAGTAGTTTAGAGGGACTAGGTGAGTATAGAGTCTAGGCTAGCCTGGGCGCCAGCTTAGGGACTTCTTGAACAGGTCAGGACCTGGGATGTTGTATGTATATATATGTATATAGATATTATTTAGCTATATCTAGGTGTGTCAACTGCTTGTGATGTATTTATGTGTGGTTGTTTATAACTGTTTTATATATTATCAGTTGTGAATTGATTATGAATGATACTGTTTGTTAATCCAAACGTTTTTTAAAAAAAAGTACCTCGTAAAATAACTACGCTTTTAACAATGAATCAGGCTCATATAATAAATAATAGATAATAATTAGGTAGACAAGTTGGTAGCGCTCAGTTTCTAGTATGATCATGACGTACCAGAAATTGGGTCGTTACATGGCAAGCCTACGTTAAAGGTCACGTTAGCCACACTAACGTGAACTCTAATGTAGGGAAGGGAGGATTCTCAACGTTATTGGAAAAGGTAAGTCCAATAACGTGTGAGAAGGATCAAGAGGCAACGTTAGTGGTCACGTTGGTGCCACTAACGTTGAAGTTAACGTGGATCACCCTTGGGTTAGGAATGTTAGTGAAAAATGTGACTGCCACTAACGTTCTCGAACCCACACTTTCACTTAACGTTAACGCCACTAACGTCCTAAGCTAAAAGTCACTGCCTACTTCATACTTTCTCTCTGCAAGTAAAGCTAAGCCCACTGAAGAGGATAACTACTTCAAACTCAAGATCAAAAGGCCCATATCCAAGATTTGAAGAACCAACTAGAAGATCAGAAGAGTAGTATATATATAGGGGTAGTTTTGAATCAGAGAGGGGGTTGGAAATTTGAGAACTACTCTCTGTATTTTACTTTCTCTGCAACTTTTAGTTTAATTTTTAGAATGTACTCTCCATCTATGCTTTTCATTCCCAGAGCTATGAACAACTAAACCCCTTTCATTGGGTTAGGGAGCTCTGTTGTAATTTGATGGATCAATATTAGTTTTCATTATTCTTCTTCTATCTTTTCTCTTGATTTTACTAGAAAGTTTTCAATCTTCATTCAATTGGGTAGTTATCTTGGAAAAGAAGCTATTCATACTTGGATCTCTTCGGAACTTTGGAAGAGGAATGAAGAGATCATGCTAGAAATGCTTTCTCATGTTGGACCAAATTGGGGTTTGGATGGATATAGTGACATATAATCCTACCAACACTTTGATTTGGAAATACATGTGGTATAATCAGTGACCATACTTCATCTCTTCTCATGAGCAATTGACCAAGGAATTGGCTATTGATCAAGATTTGAGAGATTGAATTACCAAGAAATTGGAATTCGATCACTTAAGATTGCCAAGGAGATCAATGAACGCATTGATTGAGGAAGAGATGAAAATGAACTTGATCCGGAGAATGCAACATCTCCTAAGCCCAATGAATTCCCCATTTCTGATCTTACCCATTCTCTTTAAATTCTGGAATCTACTTTTATGAGCATCTTCCCCATTCCCATTTAAGATTCTGCAATTTATTTTCCGCTATTTACATTCAGCTCTTTATTTTCAGCATTTACGTTTTCTGCTATTTACTTTCCCGCCATTTAATTTTCTGCAAATCTCAAATCCAATCCTGCTTAGCTCAACTAGAAAATTCCTCTAATTAAAGTTGCTTGACCAATCAATCCCTGTGGGATTCGACCTCACTCTATTGTGAGTTTTTACTTGACGACAATTTGGTATACTTGCCGAAGGAAAATTTTTGACAGACAAGTTTCCGTGCATCAAGTTTATGGCGCCGTTGCCGGGGATTGAGCATTTTTCTTTTGTTTAATTTAAAATTCTGTTTGAGTAATTTACTTTCAGTTTTAGTTATTTTCTCCCCTTTCCCCTACTTTTTTTTAGTTGTTTACAATTCAGTCCACTAACCCACTAACTGTTTGATTTATTGCATCACTCACACTAACAGCAATTCTAATAGAAATACTTTCTGCATCTATTTCCTTGCTTGTGCCTTGTTGGTTGTATGACAGGGAGAAGAAGCGGGGCTTCAACTTTCTTTGATTCTGAACCTGAGAGGACCTTCTTGAGATTAAGGAGGGAAGCAAGAGGAAAATGAGTAGTTGGTACAGAGGAAGAAGAGGAGTATTTTGAAACAAATATGGAGGAAAATATGGAGAACCATCATGAAGAAGAGGCTCACAACCATGGCAGAGAAGGTCTAGTAAATCATGCTGGGCAGGAGAGAAGAGTTTCAAGCTCTTATATCAACCCAAACCCAGGAAACTGTAGGAGTATCATTCAAAAGCCAACCATACATGCCAACACCTTTGAACTAAAGCCACAGCTCATCACCCTTGTTCAGAACAACTGTTCATTCGGAAGAGGTGTCCAAGAAGACCCAAACCAACATTTAACCACCTTCCTGAGGATATGTGATACTGTGAAGTCTAATGGTGTTCATCCTGACACCTATAGACTACTCTTATTTCCCTTCTCACTCAAGGACAAAGCATCTAAATGGCTAGAGTCCTTCCCGAAGGAGATCTTAACAACCTGGGAAGATGTGGTGAATAAATTCTTGGCAAGATTCTATCCTCCTCAAAGAATCAACAGGTTGAGAGATGAGGTTCAAACTTTCAAGCAACAAGATGGTGAGACTCTCTACGAAGCATGGGAGAGGTTTAAGGACCTGACAAGAACGTGTCCACCAGATATGTTCAATGAATGGGTGCAGCTACACATTTTCTATGAAGGCCTCTCCTAAGAATCAAAAAAGGTAGTAGACCACTCATCCGGGGGATCTCTGAACAAAAAGAAGACCATTGAGGAGGCCATAGATGTCATTGAGACTGTAGCAGAGAATGACTACTATGCTTCTGAAAGAGGCAACACTAGAGGAGTGATGGAGCTAAACAATGTGGATGCACTGCTGGCCCAAAACAAGCTTATTACCAAGCAGCTGGCCGACCTCACCAAGAAGATAGAGAGGAACTAAGTAGCAGCAATCACCACCTCATCAGCAACCCAAGAGGGGGTGAATGCAGAGGCAGAAGGTGAGCATGAACAAGCCAACTACATTGGAAACTCACCCAGGCAGACCCATGATCCATACTCCAAGACCTACAACCCTGGTTGGAGGAATCACCCAAACTTTGGGTGGGAAAATCAACAAGATCAAGACCAAGATCAGAGACGTCACAACCCCAATAACCATGCAGCTCACCAACATTCCACACAGAGATTATATCAACACCACCCTAACAACACCTCTCCACATCCATAACAAAACCAAAATAACCCTTCTCATCCATCCAATCCCAACCCACCATCATCTGATGACAGACTCTCAAGGATTGAGAAACTACTTGAAGGCATATGCAAAGAGATTCAAGACAGTAAGGCATTTCGAGAAGAAGTGCGGTCCAATATGCAGAATCAAGATGCTGCCATCAAGAAACTTGAGACACAAATTGGCTACCTATTCAAGCAAATTTCCAGCCACAACCCTCGTAGCGATACTGACTTAAACCAAAGGGAGGAGTGTCAGGCTATCACCCTCAAGAGTGGGAAGGAACCGAAAGAAGCTTTCTAGAAACCACAAGAAAAGGGCTCAAATAAAAAGGAAGAAGAGCAAGATGGAGTTCGAGTTTCCACTTCGAGTCCGCAAAAAAAAGAAGAAATGCTGAAGCCAAACGTCCCAAGAGTCCCATACCCTCAGCAATTGAAGAAGAAGGGGGATGACAATCAGTTCTTAAGATTTTTGGAAATCTCCAAGAAACTACAGATCAACATACCCTTTGCTAAAGCAATAGAAAAAATGCCGCTTTACACCATGTTTTTAAAGGAGCTAATGACTAAGAAGAGAAGTTGGAAGAGCAACGAAACTGTGATACTAACTGAAGAATGTAGTGCTATCATTCAGCATAAACTACCACAGAAATTGAGGGATCCTGGGAGCTTCCAGATCCCTTGTATTATAGGGGAGATCATAGTGGAGAAAGCTCTATGTGACTTAGGAGCCAGCATAAATCTAATGTCAGTAGCTATGATAAGAAAAATTAAGATCGAGGAGGCTAAGCCAACAAAAATGGCCCTACAACTGGCAGACTGATGAGAGAACTTTTGCGTGGTCTAGAAAATTGCGGATAAATCCTCGTTGCAAGTATAGTTTCTAAACCTTCAAAAGTCCTTTCATAGAAATGTTTTGGGTGTCACAAGTAACAAACCCCTTTTAAAAATTGTTAACCGAGTATTCAAACCTCGGGTCATCTTCTCAAGGAACTGCAAGGAAGTATGTTCTTATTATTGGCTATAAAGGTTGTAATCGGGGTTTAGAAGGTGAGAAGCAAGTGATTTGAATGACAAGTAGAGTAAATGGCAATTAAAATAAATAAATACTGTAAAGCAAACTTCTGGCAAGGTAAGAGAAATTGGAAGTCCAACTTAGTTATCTCTCTCAACAATAATGAAAGTTGAATCTAAATTCCACTTAGTTAACCTTTACTAAAGTAAAGGAAAGTCAAGGGACTAATTAGTTTGACCTTCGAATCCTTTTTATTTCCTAAGAAAATGTTGGGATTATTGAAGTTCAGTTCAATTAGCAAGATAACGATTATCAATTATGCTGAGTTTAATAATGCTGAGTTACTGATTTCTTAACCAAGACCAAAAGGGAAAAAGTAAAATTGTTGGAATAAAAATATCCTTAAATAGAAAGCAATGATAACACAAATTAAGGAGAAAGCAATCAATAACTGAACTACCTCAAATAATCATTAATTCAAATCATAACATGGGAAGGATTCATAAGTCAAGTTGGCAACATTTATAGGTACGAATAAAAGCATTGAAGTAAATATTAAACCTGGATCGAGAGTCACTCTTACAAACTAAGAGAAGTCCTAAATCCTAATCCTAATCCTAAGAGAGAGACGAGAGAACCTCTTTCAAACTAAATCTAAATCATGGAAAGTGAAAATTGGCGAGCTCCCTCTGAATGGATGCATTCCCCCACTTTGTAACCTCTGGTCTATGCCTTCTGGACTTGGATTTGGGCCAAAAAGGGCTTCAGAATTTGCTATGAGCATTTTCTACAATTTCTGGTGCGTGGCCTTTGTCACGCGTCCGCGTGGGTCACGCGGTCGCGTCATTCGGAGCATTTCTTTGCCACGCGGTCGCGTCAATCATGCGACTGCGTCATGTGCGTTCTGCTTAAGGCGCGCGGTCGCGTCAGTCATGCGGCCGCGTCGCTGCTGATTCGCGCTTGGCACGCGATCGCTTCGTCCATGCGATCGCGTGGATGCCAGTTTCTTCAAAAGCTCCGTTTTGTGCTTTCCTTCCATTTTTGTATGTTTCCTTTTCCATCCTTTAAGTCATTCTGCCTTAGAAAATCTGAAACTACTCAACACACTAATCACGGCATCGAATGGAAATAAAGGTAATTAAAATAATTAATATTAAAGCTTAGGAAACATGTTTTTCACATACATCACATAATAAGGAAGGGAAAGTAAAACCATGCAATTAATATGAATAAGTGGGTGAAGAATTGAATAAATCACTCAAACTAAGCATAAAATAACTCATAAAATATGGGTTTATCACAGACCGATCGTTCAAGTTCCCTCATGGTGTAGTAGAAGATTTGCTGGTGAAGGTGGGGGATTTCATCTTCCCAGCAAACTTTGTAGTGTTGGACATACACGAGGAAGCCAAGGCCTCCATCATCCTGGGAAGACCGTTCTTAGCTACTGCTGGTGTAACGACCCAACTCCCAGTATGCCATGGTCATACAAGCAGCTAAGTGTTACTAACTTATCCCTCTTAATTATTAACTATTATTTACTATATGAGCCTGTTCCTTGTTAGAGCGATGCCAATTTTACGGGTAATTTTTTTTATATCGTATCATTGCGGATAACAAGGTAAAATAACCAAGCATACATTGAGAGTAATAGAAAAGCGGCATAAAGAAACATAGAAACACAACTGATAATATACATCATGTACACTATAACAAAACATGCAGCGTTTACACAAGATCAAGTCAGTTTACATCCTCGTCATCCTACGTATCTAATATATACACGACACTCCCAGGGCCTGGCCCATACAAAAAGCCACTAAACTGGCACCCAGGCTAGCCTAACCACTATATAGCTCCTAGCTCTCGGGTGTACTAACACAAGTGAGAGACTAACTAACAGATAATGTCAGACTAGAGTGTCATCAAAAGAATGCCCGTTCTGCAGTCAAGCTATATCTACACGTGGCCGTTCGGAGAATCGCCGTGAGGCTCGTCCATCTCCTCATCCTGCTCTATCTCTATCTCAGGATCCTCCTCCTCATCATCATCCGCAGCTACAGCTATACCCTCAGATCCACCAGAAACACTGCTATCACTATGTACAAAACCATTCGCGAGCACAGGTTCGTTCGCGTATATAGGAGCTACCCCACCGTTTGGTAGTGCCGGCTCATCAGGCTGTGGAAAGTCGAGAATCGGCTCAGGGGGAAAATCCCACTCTGGTGGTATCACAGGTACGTAGTCATCAGCTAACTCAGGCTCATCAGGAATGATAGGCTCAGGTACCGCCTCATTCAAAGGTTGAGCTGGTATAGGGTACCCGGGATTATTAGGAAAAGGATGTCCAGGTGCGTCAGGATGTAACCAGGATAAGGGAAAATCGTAAGGAGCATCGGGGTCAAAATGCGGGCTAGACAGAGGATGTTGAAAAGCTCGATTAGGTAACGCATATCGTCTAATACGAGGCTCCAAACCCATAATGAAGTAACTGTGATGTACCGGATCCTCGTAGACGTAAGGGTCCTCGAACTCATAGAAGATCACGCCCGTCTCCATCTGAGGGGGGAGGAAGGGAGAGAAGGGATAAGAACTGGGGAGTTCTTAGTAGGGTCGGGGTTATTAGTTACGTTCATTTATTTGATTCCGATTAGCAGATAGATATTAGAATACAATAAAGTAGTAAACAGTAGTTAAAATAGATAGGAAAACAGAAAATAGAACACAAACAGAAGAACACAAGGGAATAAAGCACAGACATAACACTCAAGCAGACAAACATAAAGAAATAGTTCACTCATAAGAAGGAAAGCAACAGAGAATGATGCGCAGACAAGAATGATGCATGTCTAGCCCTAGTACAGGCCATGAGCTCATGTGTCCTCTTAGGTTGCATTCAGCAACGAATAAGCAAACAATATCTCTTGGGTTTCCTCAAGCAACAATTAACCTTTCAATAAGCCTTCTGCTCTTAGTCTCTTTACCCTGCTCAGATTTCTCTGTTTAATCTGTGTATTTAAAGCTTATGTAAATTTCGGTATGAATAGTTAGCATGTTCCAAGTATAGGTTCATTAAGTCTATACTGAAACAATTTAACTTTTCATATAATACCTAACCTTAGTCGCAACTCAAAGACTAACTATGTTGCCCTAGTTTGTTTGCTAGTCTCTGTCTGTTTTTCTGTCGTTAAAATCTTACAGACTTTTTCTTCGATTTTTATCTTTTCTTAAACTTTTATCTTTTATTTATCTTTGCCTCACCAATATGTTCTTACCACTCCCTAAGTGTTTTATGAAGGTAATTATAAGATTCTGCACTTAATGTTGTCTTTCTAAAGCTTTTACAGAAAACCGCCTTTTTCGTATTATTTTATTATTTTTATTAAAATATTATTTTTAATTAAATATTATTATTTAATATGTTATTATTATTTATTATTTTATTAATATATTTTCGAAAATTAACTTTACTTTAACCTTTAACCTTTAAAATTCAATTTTTACCACCCGTAACTTTTAATATTTCTACTTTTACCACCCTAACTTTCAGTAATTACCAAATAACCCCTCAAACACCAAAATAATTACTTCCTTGCCCTTTTATGAATCAAAAAGGTGTTCTTCATTGTTCTTCACAACACTCAAAGTGTTCTTCATGTTCTTCATAAATTCTTCAGATTCTTTCTCTGTTTTTACCCGTTTTTCAGTCTCTTCAGCAACCGATTTTTACTATAATTCATAATAAATTAGCAGCCACTAAAATCCCATCTTTTCTACATGATTTCAACAAAAATTGAACCTCAATTTAAGCTTAGGGTTTCGTTTTTCCAGCTGCCCAAGAACATGAACTTTAAAGCTTGAATTTCATCAAATTTCATCAAAATGCTTTGAAGATTAGGAACTAAGAACTTTTCTCTCTTTTTCTCTCTACCTATTTTCGGCCACAAAGTGAAAATGAGCCAGCCTTGGGGGTTTTGGGGGTGTAGGGTGAGTTGTGATTGGTTGGCTTGGAGGTGGATTAAAATAATATTAAAATATCTCAGATGTATAACTACTAAAACTAGGTGTGTCGGAACACTTGTGAAAACATCTCTAAAAATTATTTTTTGAGCTACTAGCATAAATGACACTAGTAACATATTTATTATGAGAATAAAACATGTATAATGAGGCCTTAGCATTGCTAAAGTCATCAGAGAGTGCTGGTGCTAAGCTGCACCCGTAAATTGTGAACCCGGTTAAACCGATTTTCTGTTTTTAACTAAAACAGACCAGGTAACCTTATAATATCATTCAAGCATTTTTTAATACTAATATAATGATAATATTATACTATTATCTCTCTTCTCTCATAAATCGAGTCCGGTTTGTCAAACTGAGACTATTTACGAAAAACCGAATTAAAACTCCTAACCGATACGGTTCAAAAACTAGGTTCTTCGCGACTGCATCATCGAGCTTGCCTCGGGAAAGGTTCTAACTTAAAGATGACATAATGACAATGAGGATTGAGATTCTTGATGATATATCAAAGGTTTTCCCCTTACTGATCTTCCGGAGAAATTTGTACGTTCAGAAAAGATCTCGCGTACTCGAAAATCGGGGTTGTTACAGCTGGAGCTGTCATTGATGTCCAAAAAGGTGACCTCACCCTGAGATTACACAATAAAAAGATGACATTCAATGTGTTCAAGGCCATGAGTTACCCACCAGAACAATTGGGAGAGTGTATGAAGTTGGACTCACTGGAAGATGCAGTGCAGGAGAGCTTTGAAGAAGAAGAACCTGAAGGGTTGACCGAGGATGAATCAACGTCTAGTGAAGAGGCCGCAACAGCAGAAATTCATATACAAGGTGCACCAAAGGAAGAGAATGAAAAGTTAGAAGCAGCAAAACTTGAACTCAAAGCACTGCCACCCACTCTCAAATATGCATACTTAGGAGAGAATAAAAGATACCCAGTGATCATAAACTCATCCCTCAGCCAAGATCAAGAGGATGAATTACTCCAAGTGTTGCGAAAGCATAAGGATGCCATTGGATAGACCCTCGCTGACCTGAAAGGAATCAGTTCGGCCATATGCATGCATAAAATACTGTTAAAAGATGATGCCAAACCATCCATTTAATCCCAAAGAAGGCTGAACCTAATCATGAAGGAAGTAGTACAGAAAGAAGTTATGAAGTTATGGCCGGGAGGGGTAATCTACCCGATCTCAGACAGCCCCTGGGTCAGCCCCGTGCTTGTCATTCCAAAAAAGGGAGGAATCACTGTAGTCCCCAATGAGAAGAACGAACTAATCCCCACCAGGACTGTCACAGGATGCGGATGTGCATAGACTACAGAAAACTGAATGAAGCTACAAGAAAAGATCATTTCCCCCATCCATTCATTGATCAGATGTTGGAAAGACTTGCAGGACATGCATATTATTGTTTTCTCGACGGTTATTCATGATATAACCAAATAGTGGTTGATCCTAGAGACCAAGAGAAAACCTCATTCACTTGCCCATATGGAGTGTTTGCCTACAGGCGCATGCCATTTGGGCTATGTAATGCACCTGCAAATTTTCAACGCTGCATGCTTTCTATCTTCTCGGATATGATAAAGAAATTCATTGAAGTCTTTATGGATGATTTCTCGGTATTCGGAGATTCCTTTCCTAGTTGCTTCAATCACCTAGCCTTGGTATTGAAAAGGTGCCAAGAGACCAATCTGGTCTTGAACTGGGAGAAATGTCACTTTATGGTGACTGAAGGAATAGTCCTTGGCCATAAGGTTTCTAACCAAGGCATTGAGGTGGACAGAGCTTTTTCAAAGATAGCCAAGCCTTTAAGCAATCTCCTTGTATCTGATACACCGTTTGTCTTCGATGAAAAATGCATGCTAGCATTCGAAAATTTGAAACAGAGGTTGTCCTCTGCCCCTATCATTTCCCCACCTGATTGGAACTTACCATTTGAATTGATGTGTGATGCGTCTGATTTTGCAGTTGGGGCCGTGTTACGGCAGAGGAAAGATAACTTAGTCCATGTGATATACTATGCTAGCAAAGTCCTCAATGACACGCAAAAAAATTATACCACTAATGAAAAGGAGTTGCTGGCAATAGTTTTTGCATTTGACAAGTTTAGATCAAACCTCATTGGTGCTAAAGTGATTGTTTTCACAGATCACACAGCACTTAAATATTTGTTTGCCAAGCAAGAACCAAAACCAAGACTAATGAGATGGATCTTATTGTTGCAGGAATTCAATATTGAAATTAGAGACAAGAAAAGAGTGGAGAACAAGGTAGCGGATCACCTATCCAGAATTCCTCATGATAAAGGTGGAACACATGATACAAGTGTAAATGAGCTCTTCCCTGATGAGCAGTTGATGACAGTTCACAAAGCACCATGGTTTGCATACATTGCCAACTTCAAGGCAAATGGGGCTTTACCTCTAGAGATCAATAAACATAAAAAAAGAAAGCTCATAAATGATGCAAAATAGTTTGTCTGGGATGAGCCATATCTCTTCAAGAAGTGTTCAGATGGAATCCTGAGAAGATGTGTTTCAGAAGAAGAGGGACGAGAGGTCCTGTGGAATTGCCACGGCTCATGCTATGGAGGCCATTTTGGAGGAGATAGAACTGCAGCCAAGGAGTTGCAAAGCAGATTCTTTTGGCCCACCCTCTTCAAGGATACCAAAGAACTAGCAATGAGTTGCAATGAATGTCAAAGAGCTGGAAACTTACCCAAAAGAAATGAGAGGCCACAAAACTTCATCTTAGAACTGGAACTGTTTGATGTGTGGGGAATCGATTTCATGGGACCATTCCCAACCTCATATTCAAACAAGTGCATTTTGGTAGCAGTGGATTACGTTTCCAAGTGGGTAGAGGCTATTGCAACCCCAACAAATGATAACAAAGTGGTCATGAACTTCCTCAGGAAGAATATCTTTAGCCGATTTGGAGTCCCACGAGCACTCATCAGTGATGAAGGGAGCCATTTTTGTAATAGACCACTAGAAGCTCTTCTCCTACGATACGGGGTAAAAAATAAGGTTGCCACACCTTACCATCCCCAAACAAGTGGGCAAACTGAGATATCTAACAGAGAGCTAAAAAGGATTTTCGAAAAGACTGTAGGAGCATCAAGAAAGGATTGGTTGAAGAAGCTGGATGATGCTCTTTGGGCATACAGAACAGCATTCAAAACACCACTTGGAATGTCCCCATATCAACTGGTGTATGGGAAAGCTTGTCACTTACCACTGGAGCTGGAACACAAAGCTCTCTGGGCTCTCAAGATACTAAATTTTGACAGCATTGCTGCTGGTGCAAAGAGGATTCTGCAGCTACAAGAGATGGAGGAATTTAGATCTCAAGCCTATGAAAATGCCAAGATTTATAAAGAAAAGGCGAAGAGAAGACATGACCTCCATCTGACACCCAGGAGTTTCGCAAAGGGGCAGCAAGTACTCCTCTACAACTCCAAACTGAGACTGTTCCCAGGAAAACTCAAATCAAGGTAGTCAGGACCCTTTCTTGTCACAAAGGTCTTGCCGTATGGACACATAGAAATCATGGATGAAAGTTCGGAGAGGACTTTCACTGTGAACGAACAAAGGCTCAAACATTATATGGGCAACATAGGGGAAAACCCCAAAGTGAAGTATCATCTCAAGTAAGGGAGGAATCGTCGAGCTAGCGACGCTAAAAGAGCGCTTTGTTGGGAGGCAACCCAACCTAAGGTAGTTTCTTTTTCATCTTCATTTCAATAAAGATCACAAGTTGTTTCCCCTGTATTACGAGGAGCTAAGTTTGGTGTTCCACACCAAAACAATCCAAGAAGTAAATAAGGCTAGGCACCAAGGGTTTGAATCTTGAGGCAAGTGTCTGTGGTGTTCCTGTGTAAGGGATTTACTTTGATGAATAAGCTCTTAGGGGTGCGTTATCACTTGGTAACTTGGGTTAACTAACCCGGGATTATCAGCTGAAAGTCCACTATCAAGAGTAACCTTTGCTACAGAACACTTAGTAACCCAAAGAGGTGCTGGACATGAAGGTCTCAAGAAAAGAAAATAACAAACCATGTGCCTGTGGTGTGTATGTATGGGGGAAAGAGACTTGAGGGAGTAAGTCCTTAGGGGTGTCTTAACACCTAGCACCTTGAACCAACTGGTTTGGGAGTGCTGGCTGAAAGCTTATCTTAAAGAGTCGCCCCCTCACAGAGCACTTAGCCTAAGAGCACAATCAAACCCTGAAAACAACAAAAGGATCAATGAATAAAAGTCTCATAGGGTGCAATCAAGTGAGTATTCCAGGACATGATAAAGGTCTGAAAGCCAGTGAAGGAATGAACTTAAGTTGCTATGCATGAAACCACCATAAAACCAAGGACATGACTTCCACAATAATGACTCATTTCTCTTGGCATTCCATTCATCATTCTTTTGTTCCAGTACTTGCTTAGGGACAAGCAAGCTTTAAGTTTGGTGTTGTGATGCCAGGGCATTTTGGCCAATTTCACTGACCTTTTCTTTACTGTTTTAGGGTAGTTTCATGCATTTTCTTAGGAAATAATCAAGTTTTGGGTAGAATTTCACTTACATCTTGATTCAAGCAAACATTGTGCACTTTACATGATTTCATGAGAACTATGCATAAATTAAATGACAAATTGGATGATGCATGTCTCATGACTTGGATTAGAACTTTGATGCACTCTACTGCTTAATCTCAGGACAAAGGAAGCAAGGAAGAACCACGTTAACAGCCACGTTAGTCTAACTAACGTGACCACTAACGTGGAAAGGGAGCTAGCTTGCAACGTTAATGAGAAAAGTAATCTCCAATAACATCCTCGAAGCCATCATAGCCCACGTTAAGAGTCACGTTAACTAAGTTAACGTGAACTCTAATGTGGAAGAAGAAAATGAAGCCAACGTTAGTGACACTCACCTTTGTCACTAATGTTGGACCAAGCTCATATTGGCCACGTTAAGAGCCACGTGAACTCAATTAACGTGGACTCTAACGTGGGAAAGCAAAAGAATGGCTAACATTAGTGAAACTCACCTTTGTCACTAACGTTGGACTAAGCCACTTTGAGCCACGTTAGTTGCCACGTTAACTTAGTTGACGTGGAAGCTAACGTGGAGGGAGCAAGAATCGCCAACGTTAGTGACACTCACCTTTGTCACTAACGTTGGAATGAGCCACTATGAGCAACGTTAACTCCCATGTTAACTTAGTTAACGTGGATGAAAAAATGATGAGCCAACGTTAGTGACACTCACCTTTGTCACTAACATTGGAGATGGCTATCACCACCACGTCAGAAACCACGTTAACCTAGTTAACGTGAACTCTAACGTGGGAAGTAGGGGCATTTTGAAATGTTAGTGACAAAGGTGAGTGTCATTAACGCTTTCGAAGATTTGGCAAGCCTACGTTACAGGTCACGTTAGCCACACTAACGTGAACTCTAACGTAGGGAAGGGAGGATTCTCAATGTTATTGGAAAAGGTAAGTCCCAATAACGTGTGCGAAGGATCAAGAGGCAACGTTAGTGGTCACGTTGGTGCCACTAACGTTGAAGTTAATGTGGATCACCCTTGGGTTAGAAACGTTAGTGAAAAAGGTGACTGCCACTAACGTTCTCGAACCAACACTTTCACTTAACGTTAACGCCACTAACGTCCTAAGCTAAAAGTCCCTGCCTACTTCATACTTTTTCTCTACAAGTAAAGCTAAGCCCACAGAAGAGGATAACTGCTTCAAACTCAAGATCCAAAGGCCCATATCCAAGATTTGAAGAACCAACTAGAAGATCAGAAGAGTAGTATATATATAGGGGTAGTTTTGAATCAGAGGGGGTTGAATTGGGGTTTGGATGGATATAGTGACATATAATCCTACCAACACTTTGATTTGGAAATACATGTGGTATAATCAGTGACCATACTTCATCCCTTCTCATGAGCAATTGACCAAGGAATTGGCTATTGATCAAGATTTGAGAGATTGAATTACCAAGAAATTGGAATTCGATCACTTAAGAGTGCCAAGGAGATCAATGAATGCATTGATTGAGGAAGAGATGAAAATGAACTTGATCCGGAGAATGCAACATCTCCTAAGCCCAATGAATCCCCCATTTCTGATCTTACCCATTCTCTTTAAATTCTGCAATCTACTTTTATGAGCATTCTCCCCATTCCCATTTAAGATTCTGCAATTTATTTTCCGCTATTTACATTCAGCTCTTTATTTCCAGCATTTACGTTTTCTGCTATTTACTTTCCCGGCATTTAATTTTCTGCAAATCTCAAATCCAATTCTGCTTAGCTCAACTAGAATATTCCTCTAATTAAAGTTGCTTGACCAATCAATCCCTGTGGGATTTGACCTCACTCTATTGTGAGTTTTTACTTGACGACAATTCGGTATACTTGCCGAAGGAAAATTGTTGAGAGACTCCTATAGGGACCTCTCCATACCAGCTTTTGTATGAAAAAGCCTGTCATCTGCCAGTGGAACTGGAACACAAGGCCTACTGGGCAACGAGGTTCCTAAACCTTGATGCTAAGATAGCTGGAGAGAAAAGATTACTCCTGTTGAATGAGCTGGAGGAGTTCAGACTCAATGCTTTAAAAAATGCTAGAATTTATAAAGAGAAAGCAAAAAGATGGCATGATAAAAGGCTGTCATCTAGAGTCTTTAAGAAAGGACAGAAGGTCCTGCTGTTTAACTCTAGGCTCAGATTGTTCCCTAGGAAGTTGAAATCCCGGTGGAGGGGACCATATGTGATTACAAGTGTGTCACCATATGGTAATGTAGAGCTTCAAGATTTTGATTCTGACAAAAAATTCATTGTTAATGGACAGAGAGTCACACATTATCTTGAAGGAAATATTGAGCAAGAGTGCTCAAAACTGAGACTAAATTAAAAGCTCAGTAAAAGTCTAGCTAAAGACAGTAAAGAAGTGCTTACTGGGAGGCAACCCAATCTTATTTATCTATGTTAAATACTTTTTCATTTCATTTTCTGTTGTTAGTTTATGTTTCCTTTAGGTTGATGATCATGTGGAGTCATAAAAACAGCTGCAGAATTAAAGCGGAATCAAAAATAGCACACCCTGGAGGACAGGCTTACTGGCGTTTAAATGCCAATAAGGATAGCAGAATGGGCGTTTAACGCCCATGCAGGCAGCATTCTGGGCGTTTAACGCAAGAAATGGCAGCATTCTGGGCGTTCAATAAAATGGCCAGTAAAGAAGGATTCCTGGCGTTTAACGCCAGCCAGGGTATCTGACTGGGCGTTAAACGCCCAAAGAGGCAGTCAAGTGGGCGTTAAACGCCAGAATAGATAGCATTCTAGGCGTTTAACGCAAGGATGATACAAGGGAGGTAATTTTGTTTCCAATTCAATTTTTTTCAATTTTTCATGTTTTAATTCATAATTTTTTGCATCAAACATATTTTAAACGTTCATCTTTCAATTTCTATTTTCAAATATTAATTACCTTTCCAATACTTTTTAATTCTTTTTTAATTCTTCAATTCCTTCCAAAACGTTTTCAAAACTTACATATCTTTTCAAATTCTTTTCAACTCTTTTTAGATTTTTCTTGCATAAAGTAATAAGTTTTCAGAATTTATTGCATCATTCTACTTCTACTCCCTTCTACTTATTTTGCTCGAGGACGATCAAACCTTTTAAGTTTGGTGTGGAAAAAAGCTCTGCGTTTTGTTTTCCATAACCATTAATGGCACCTAAGACCGGAGAAACCTCTAGGAAGAGGAAAGGGAAGGCAGTTGCTTCCAACTCCGAGTCATGGGAGATGGAGAGATTCATCTCAAAAGCCCATCACTAGAAAGAGAATGGAGCAAACAAGAGAGCCTACTCATGAACCTCAAAAAGAGCCATGAAGGAAGAGCAACAAAGGCAAGGAAGAGATATAGAGGAGCTCAAGAACTCCATTGGTTCTTCAAGAGAAAGAAGAAGCCACCATCACTAAGGTGGACCTATTCTTTGATCTCCTTGTTTATTTTTCTTTTTTGTTTTCGTTTCTATGCTTTATGTTTTGTCTATGTTTGTGTCTTCAATACATGATCATTAGTGTCTAGTGTCTATGTCTTAAAGCTATGAATGTCCATGAATCCTTCACCTTTCTTGAATAAAAAATGTTTTTCTGAAAAAGAGAAGTACATGAGTTTTGAATTCTATCTTGAAAATAATCTAATTATTTTGATGTGGTGGCAATACTTTTTGTTTTCTGAATGAATGCTTGAACAGTGTATATTTTGATAATGAAGATTATGAATGTTAAAATTGTTGGCTCTTGAAAGAATAAAGAAAAAGGAAAAATGTTATTGATAATCTGAAAAATCATAAAATTGATTCTTGAAGTAAGAAAAAGCAATGAAGAACACAAAGCTTGCGAAAAAAAATGGCAAAAAAAAATAAAGAAAGAGAAAGAAAAAGAAAAAGTAAGCAGAAAAAGCCAATAGCCCTTTAAACCAAAAGGCAAGGGTAAAAAGGATCCAAGGCTTTGAGAATTAATTGATAAGAGGGTCCAAAGGAATAAAATCCTGGCCTAAGCGGCTAAACCAAGCTGTCCCTAACCATGTGCTTGTGGCGTGAAGGTGTCAAGTGAAAAGCTTGAGGCTGAGCAGTTAAAGTCGTGGTCTGAAGCAAAAAGAGTGTGCTTAAGACCTCTGGGCACCTCTAACTGGGGACTCTAGCAAAGCTGAGTCACAATCTGAAAAGGTTCACCCAGTTATGTGTCTGTGGCATTTATGTATCCAGTAGTAATACTGGAAAACAAAATACTTAGGGTCACGGCCAAGACTCATAAAGTAGCTGTGTTTAAGAATCAACATACTGAAATAGGAAAATCAATAACACTATCTGAATTCTGAGTTCCTATGGATGCCAATCATTCTGAACTTCAAAAGATAAGTGAGATGCCAAAACTGTTAAGAAGCTAAAAGCTACTAGTCCCGCTCATCTAAATTGGAATTGAGCTTCATTTATATTTGAAATTTATTGTATTTTCTCTTCTTTTGATCCTATTTTTATTTTAGTTTCTTGGGGACAAGCAACAATTTAAGTTTGGTGTTGTGATGAGCGGATAATTTATACCCTTTTTGGCATTATTTTTACATAGTTTTTAGTATATTTTTGTTACTTTTTATTATATTTTTATTAGTTTTTATTCAAAAATCACATTTCTAGACTTTACTATGAGTTTGTTTGTTTTTTTGTAATTTTTAGGTATTTTCTGGCTAAAATTGAGGGACCTGAGCAAAACTCTGATTCAGAGAATGAGAAAGGACTGCAGATGCTATTGGATTCTGACCCTCCTGCACTCGAAGTGGATTTTATGGAGCTACGGAAACCCAATTGGAGCGCTCTTAATTAAGTTGTAAAGTAGATACTTATAGTCCATACTTTGCTCGAGATTTGATGGCCCAAACTGGTGTTAAAAGCTAGCCAAAAACTTTCTGGCGTAAAACGCCAGAATTGGCACATTTCTTGGCGTTTTACACCCATTCTGGCACCCAGGTTGGCGTTTAACTCCAACTTGAGGCATATTCACGTGAAAGCTTGAGAGTTCAGTGCAAACACTCACCAAGTGGGTCCTGAAAGTGGATATCTGCACTTAGTTACTCATTTTCTGTAAAACTAAGTTTCTAGTCTAGTATAAAAACTACTTTTAGAGATTCATTTTGTAACTTATGACATTTTACACTACATATTGTATCTTCTACGGCATGAGTCTCTAAACCTAAGGGTGAGGAGCTCTGCTATATTTCAATGGATTAATGCAATTACTACTGTTTTTTATTCAATCACACTTGATTCTATTCTAAGATACTCACTCGTACTTCAATATAGAGAATATGATGATCCGTGACACTCATCATTTTCCTCAACCTATGAACGCGTGCCTGACAACCACTCCCGTTCTATCTGAGCTCAATGTAGTCATTGGGCGACAGCTTGAGTGTGTATCTCTTGGGTTTCTAATCTACGGACCGAGTCCGGAGGTTAGAACCTTCGTGGTATAGGCTAGAACCAATTGGCAGCATTCCTGGGATCCAGAAAGTCTAAACCTTGCCTGTGGTATTTTGAGTAGGATCTGGGAAGGGATGACTGTGACGAGCTTCAAACTCACGAATGTTGGGCGCAGTGACAGTGTGCAAAAAGACAAGGGTCCTATTCCGATGCTAGTGAGAACCGACAGATGATTAGCCGTGCGATAGCTGTACATGGTATTTTTCATCCGAGACGAGAAATCCGATAGTTGATTAGCCATGCAGAGATTGTACCTAGTAGTTTTCATCCGAGAGGGTTGATAAACCACTATTTTATGGTTTATCTTGTTCTCAATTGAGTGGTTTTTATCTACTCTTTACCCACTTATTCATACTATTTGCATGGTTTTACATTTGCCTTCCTAATTATGTGCTTTAATTGAAAACATGTTTCTTTGGACTTATAATTGCTAATATTAATCCTCTCTTATTACCATTAGATGCCTTGATATGTGTGTTAAGTGTTTTCAGAGATTACACGGCAGGAATGGCTCAGAGAATGGAAAGGAAGCATGCAAAAGTGGAAGGAATACAAGAAGTTGGAGAAATTGCTAAGCTGTCCAGCCTGACCTCTTCGCACTCAAACGGCTATAACTTTAGCTACAGAGGTCCAAACGATGCGGTTCCAGTTGCGTTGGAAAGCTAATGTCTGGGGCTTCGATTTGATATATAATATGTCATAGTTGCCCTGACGCTAGGCAACGCGACCGCGTACTCCATGCGGATGCATCGTAGTGACAAAAAATCAGCGTGGCAGAATTCGCAACCAGCAAATTCTGGGCTGTTTCTGACCCACTTTGCGGCCCAGAAAACATAGATTAGAGGCTATAAAGTGAGGAAATGCATCCATTCATGAGAAAGCTTTCACATACACAATTTTAGGAGTAGATGTAGTTTTTAGAGAGAGAGGTTCTCTCCTCTCTCTTAGGATTAGGATTTAGGACTTCTCTTAGTTTTAAGAGTGACTCTCAATCCAGGTTCAATGTTCTTTTATTTATTTTTCTAATTAAATTTATGAATGTCTATGTCAGATTTAAGTTCTTTTGTTAATGCAATTTGAGATATTTTAGTTTAATATTGCTTTCTTTTATTTACATGATTATTGCTTCCCATCTGAAGGCATTCTTATTCCAGTAGATTTACTTTTCCCCTTTTGGTTTTGGTTAAGAAATCAGTAACTCATGAGTTATCCAATTCAACAGCATAATTAATAATTGTTATCTTGCCAATTGAGTTGAACTTCAATAATCCCAATCTTTTCTTAGGAAATAAATAGGATTCGAAGATCAAACCAATTTATCCCTTGACTTTCCTTTGCTTTAGTAAAGGTCAACTAAGTGGAATTAAGATTCAACTTTCATTATTATTGATAAGGATAACTAAGTCTAGACTTCCAATTTCTCATACCTTGCCAAAAGTTTATTTTATAGTTATTATTATTTTATTTTACTTGTCATATAACATATTCCCTCCTTACTTCCAAAACCCCAATTTACAATCTTCATAACCAATAATAAGAACATACTTCCCTGCAATTCCTTGAGAAGACGACCCGAGATTTGAATACTCGGTTATCAATTTCAAAGGGGTTTGTTACTTGTGACAACCAAACCGTTTGTATGAAAGGACTTTTGAAGGTTTAGAAACTATACTTGCAACGAGTGTTTATCCGCAAATTTTTGGACTACGCAAAAGTTCTCTCATCAAGGATCATAAAGCTTGCCATTGAAGGAAACTATGCATGTTTGGAGAAGAAGGCAGTAGGAAAGCAGAGATTCAGATGACAGAGCATCTCCGGAACCTCAGCCTGTTTCTCATTACTGAATCACAAGTACTATTTCTTTCATGTTATTTATTTTCATAAATACAATCACTCTTATCATTAATCTTCTGACTAAGATTTACAAAATAACCATAGCTTGCTTCAAGCCGACAATCTCCGTGGGATCGACCCTTACTCACGTAAGGTATTACTTGGACGACCTAGTGCACTTACTAGTTAGTTGTGCGGAGTTGTGAAAAGTGTAATCACAATTTCGTGCACCAGTGATCTACAGTGATTAGTTAATATTGTTTCCATTGACTCTAATCTCTTGCTAATTCAATTAGGAAGATGATTAGGAGTCTTGGATTGAGATTAACTAGTCCTATTTGACTTTCTCCCTATGTTGAAGATAACATTGTACCTTCTTCTGATGTTGGAGATGATGAAATAGGATTAGCTCTTGTTAATTATTGTATGACTATGATAGAAAGCTTAGGTCCCCAATCCTTGCCATGAATGTCTCTCTTTATTATTTGCTTTCTTTGATTGTTTGCTTTACTTTTCTTGCCATTTACTTTCTTACCCTTTAACAAATCAAACCTCCCTTGATCTTTCATAGCCAATAATTGATCACTTCGTTGTAATTCCTTGTGAGACGACCCGTGGTTTAAATACTTCGGTTAATTTTCATTGGGGTTTGTACTTGTGACAACCAATCTTTTAAAATTTTATTTGAGGATCGATTGTCAGTTTGGACTATACTATCAACGGAATTATTTGTGTGAAATTCCGAACTGTCATAAATCTTTAACATGGTTGTACTTCCATGGGGTGTGGTTGTTGTTGATGGAAGTTGGTTGGGATATTTGGAGGGTTATTTTGTGGGTAGAATGTGGATGTGGAGACATCATTTTGTGGTTTTCTGTATGGATTGTTGTTAGTGGAGTGATGGTTCTGGATGCTTGTGTTGTGGAAGTTATTGGAATTGGAGTTCCTCTCCCATCGGTTCTGGTTGTCTCCCTACCTCAAGTTGGGATGGTTCCTCCATGAGGAGTTATATTTGTCCCCATGGAAATAATTGTGGGAAGAGTTTGTGTTGTGCATATATTGGACTTGCTCAGGCTGCTGCTCATTATTGTATGCCTCAAAGCTTTCTTCATTTTGACCCCATGCATTTGGAGCTTGGCTTGTTGTACTTATTGATGAGCCCATATTTGACCATATGTTTTAGCTTGAATTAGATGGATTTCATCACATAAACTCACACTTATTCACCAAAATAGCATACTTTTGTGTTTGATCCCTAAATTGAGCCTAAATGTGAAAATATGCATTTTTGTGCTTAAATTGAGTAATTTAATCTCACTTTTATTCCATTTGATACCGTGATATGTTTTGTTGAGTGATTTTAGGTCCTAGTGGCAAGAATGATTTGGTAAAAGTGGAAGAAAGCATGTAAAAAGGGAGAAAACATGAAGAAACAAAGGAGAAAAATATTTCAGCCTGTGCCCACGCACACCTTCTGTGCCCACGCACAGGGGTCAAAATCAGGACCTGTGCATCCGCACAGGTCTGTGCCCATGTCATGAGCGGATAATTTATACATTTTTGGCATTGTTTTTATATAGTTTTTAGTATGTTTTAGTTACTTTTTATTATATTTTTATTAGTTTTTATTCAAAAATTAAATTTCTAGACTTTACTATGAGTTTGTGTGTTTTTCTATAATTTTAAGTATTTTCTAGCTGAAATTGAGTGATCTGAGCAAAAATCTGATTTAGAGGCTAAAAAAGGATTGCAGATGTTGTTGGATTCTGACCCTGCTGCACTCGAAATGGATTTTCTCGAGTTACAGAAGTCCAATTGGTGCGCTCTTAATTGCGTTGGAATGTAGATATCCTGGGCTTTCCAGCAATATATAATAATTTATACTTTGCCCGAGATTTGATGGCCCTAACTGGCGTCCAAAGTCAGCCTAAAACTTTCTCGCATAAAACGCCAGAACTGGCACCTTTTTCGGCGTTAAACGCCCATTCTGGCACTCAGGGTGGCGTTTAACGCAAACTTTGGGCATAAGAACGTGAAAGCTTGAAAGCTCAGCCCAAGCACACACCAAGTGGGTCCCAGAAGTGGATTTCTGCACTATCTGCACTTAGTTACTCATTTTCTGTAAACCTAAGTTACTAGTCTAGTATAAAAACTACTTTTAGAGATTCATTTTGCAACTTATGACATTTTTACATTTCATATTGTACCCTTGACGGCATGAGTCTCTAAACCCCATAGATGGGGGTGAGGAGCTCTACTGCGTTTCAATGGATTAATGCAATTACTACTGTTTTTTATTCAATTACGCTTGATTATATTCTAAGATACTCACTCGTACTTCAATATGGAGAATATGATGATACGTGACACTCATCATTATCCTTAACCCTATGAACGCGTGCCTGACAACCACTCTGTTCTATCTGAGCTCAACGTGGTCATTAGGCGACAGCTTGAGTGCGTATCTTTTGGGTTTCTAATCCATGGACCGAGTCCGGAGGTTAGAACCTTCGTGGTACAGGCTAGAATCATTGGCAGCATTCCTGGGATCTTGAAAGTATAAACCTTGTCTGTGGTATTCCGAGTAGGATCTGGATGGGGATGACTGTGACGAGCTTCAAACTCGCGAATGTTGGGCATAGTGACAGTGTGCAAAAGGACAAGGGTCTTATTCCGACACTAGTGGGAACTGACAAATGATTAGCCGTGCGGTAGCTGCACATGGAATTTTTCATCCGAGACGAGAAATCCGATAGTTGATTAGCCGTGCAGAGATCGTACCTGGTATTTTTCATCCGAGAGGATCATAAAGCATTCCATTGAAGGAAACCATGCGTGCTTGGAGAAGAAGGCAGTAGGAAAGCAGAGATTCAGAGGACAGAGCATCTTCGGAACCTCAGCCTGTTTCTCATTATTGAATCACAAGTACTATTTATTTCATGTTATTTATTTTTCATAAACAAAATCAATTATCTCATTTAAATCTCCTGACTAAGAATTACAAGATAACCATAGCTTGCTTCAAGCCGACAATCTCTGTGGGTTTGACACTTACTCACGTAAGGTATTACTTGGACGACCTAGTGCACTTGCTGGTTAGTTGTGTGGAGTTGTGAAAAGTGTAATCACAATTTCATGCACCACCATGCTCAGGGCATAATGGAAATCAGGACCTGTGCGTCCGCACAGGTCTGTGCGTCCGTGATGAGAGAACTTTTGTGTGGTCTAGAAATTTGCAGATAAATCCTCGTTGCAAGTATAGTTTCTAAACCTTCAAAAGTCCTTTCATACAAACGTTTTGGCTGTCACAAGTAACAAACCCCTAAATAAATTGATAACCGAAGTATTCAAACCTCGGGTCGTCTTCTCAAGGAATTGCAGGGAGGTGTTCTTATTATTGGTTATGAGTCTTATAAATTGGGGGTTTTGGAAGTAAGGAACGAGTGATTTAAATGACAATTTGTTAAAATAATAAATAACAAAGCTCTTGGCAAGGTATAAGAACTGGAAGTCCTATCCTGGTTATCCTTATCAATTGTGATGAAAATTAGATTTTTCTCCCACTTTGTTAACCTCTAACTATGAAGGTAAGTTAAGTGGATGAATTAATTTTTATTCCTCAGATCCTAGTCTTTCCTTGAGAAAAGTTAGAGTTATTGGAACTCGAATTAATTCTTGAAGAATTCCAATTTTCAATCAACAATGAGTTTGATAACTCAAGTGTCTCCGATGATTCAACCAAAGCCAAGAGGGAAAATTCTAAATTAAATTAAAAGCATCAATATAAATAAAGTAAAACAATCTTAAATCTGAAATACCTCAAATAATGTTAATTAAGAAAATCATAACATGAATGTAGCGTAAGCCAAATAGGCAACATAACTAATATAAGCATTAAACTATCTAAAAGTAAGAGATAAATATAAAGTAAAAGAACATTGAACCTGGGATTGAGAAGCACTCCTAAAAGTAAGAGAAATCCTAAATCCTAATCCTAAGAGAGAGGAGAGAACCTCTCTCTCTAAAAACTACATCTAAATCCTAAAATTGTGAATATTGAAAGCTTTTTTTGTGAAAGGAATCATTCCTCCGCTTTATAGCCTTTAATCTATGTGTTCTGGGCTGAAAACTGGGTCAAAAATAGCCCAAAAATTGCTCCCAGCAATTTCTGTTACGTTCAGGTCGCGGGAAGGTGACGCGGTGGCGTGGATTGATGTTCTCAGATGCGACGCGGGTGCGTCATTCACGCGTTCGTGTTGCCTAACATTGGGGCAGCTGTGCCAAACTATATATCAAATCAAAGCCCCGGACGTTAGCTTTCCAATGCAACTGGAACCGCATCGTTTGGATCTCTGTAGCTAAAGTTATAGCCATTTGAGTGCGAAGAGGTCAGGCTAGACAGCTTAGCAGTTTCTCCAACTTCTTGTATTCCTTCCACTTTTGCATGCTTTCTTTCCATCCTCTGAGCCATTCCTGCCCTGTAATCTCTGAAATCACTTAACACACATATCAAGGCATCTAATGGTGATAAGAGAGGATTAATATTAGCAATTGTAAGATCAAAGAAGCATGTTTTCAATCATAGCACAAATTCTGGGAAGGAATTGTAAAACCATGCAAATAGTATGAATAAGTGGGTAAAGAGTTGATAAAATCCACTCAATTGAGCACAAGATAAACCATAAATTATTGGTTTATCAACCTCCCCACACTTAAACATTAGCATGTCCTCATGCTAAGTTCAAGAGAAGCTATAAAGATTAAGAGGAATGGTAAGATATATGAAATGCAACCTATCTATATGAATGCAACTACATGCAAAATGTTTTTATATACTTGGTTTAAAAATAAATAAGTTCTCCAAGACAAATATAAATCATATTTCACTAATTCAGATTATGCAATAAAAGACAAGTAAACTTGTAAGAAGATAGATCATGAAAACAGGGAACATAGAATTGAGCACTGAACCCTTATTGGTAGTGTATATGCACTCTAATCACTCAAGTGTATAGGGTAATTCACTCTACTCTTCTCTAATCATGCTTTCTAAACTTTGTTCTTCATTTAACAAATCAACAAATATTGAATGTACCAATGCAAACATCATGAGGTCTTTTTCAAGGTTGTAATGGGGCTAAGGTAAGGGTAAAGGTATATATATGGCTAAGTGAGCTATAAATTGAATCTTTGACTAACCAAGCTCTCACCTAACATACATACACTCCATATAACTCTAGAATCATGCCTAGCTACCCATAGTCTTCACTTTTGCATTACATACTCATGTATCAATTTTTCTTTAATTTTATCACATATGCATTGATCTTTTATTTACTTAACATTGGGGTAATTTTGTCCCCTTGTTTATTTATTTATATTATATATTTTTTTCTCTTTTTCTTTTTCCATCTTTTTTTTATAGAGACATAAAAACTAGAATAACATATCAACGCATATGGAATTTTTTTAATTTTCTGTTTTACATGAGTAGGTACCTAAATTTTCCAATATTCAAAATTAGAAACATGATACATTCCCTTATTAACCCAAGTTCCCACAGTTTCTCCACACTTAATTGTTGCACAATTCCTATCTTAAGCTAACCAAAGATTCAATTGGGATATTTAATTGTTTTTCTGTTTAAGGCTAGTGATGTGGTAAAATACAGAATAAATGCGGATTAAAATGCTCAAATTGGCTAACAAGGGTGATTTAAAGGGTAGGCTTATTTGGGATAAGTGAGCTAAAATTAAACAATGGCCTCAATCCTATGCAAGCATGTAAATACACTAGATAATGGACATATAGATTGGAACAAAATATAGATTACAATCATAGAGAAGGAAACACACAGGAATAAAATATTTATGGTTAAATAATGTAACCATATAAATAAGCTCAAATCTCATAGGTTGTGTATTTTTTAGCTCAAAAATCATGTTCCAAATACAACTTCTGGTAAGTTTAATACAAAAATTTTGATTTTAAATTAGTGAAAATTTTTCAAAAATAGGGTCTTTAAAAAGAATTTTATTACTTTAACCAAGTAGTAACTAGATGCATAAAATCAAACAAATATGCAAATGCAACAACTAATTTAACAAAGGAATTTAAACATTGGTGCTAAAATATGAAGTGACTAACCCATGGAAGTTGGTATCGACCTCCATACACTTAAAGATTGCACCGTCCTCGGTGCATGCTAAGATGTACAAGTGGACGGGTTGTTCCAACTGACGCTTTTCTCCAAAGATTGTGCAGATGGACTTGTCTGTCTCCCCATGTAAACGTCTTCCGGTTCCCTTTCGGGTGGCCATCCTGAAAGAAAAAAAGGGAAGAAATGTAACCCAGAAATAGAGATAAGAAAATAAATGAAGTATGGGTGGGTTAATGCCAAATGAAAAGGGTCTCATTTACATGGAAGTTTTAGCATGTACGTGAGAAAACAATAGAAGCCATGGCATACCAGTGGTGCAGAATTTGCAACAAAGGAGAGGAGAGTGGGGAATGAGAGATAATATAAATTCATGTCAATGCAAAAGTAATACAGAGATAAAATATTGACATTGATTTAAATAATATTACTCAATCAGAATTAAACAAGTTACTAAGCACCCAAAGTATTTCAAGAGAAGATGCAACAGTGAAGTAAGAAAATTCAACACCAAAGGAATAATAAATTTAGAAAAGAAAATAAAAATATGCACTAAATTAAAATGCAATGAATGAAATATGCAAATAAATTAAGTAAAATAAAATAAAAGATAAGAAGAATGGGAAGGGAAAAAAGGGAAGAAGAAGTAAGTAAGAAAGGAGGGAGGAAAAATTAGGATTGGGGAAGAAAAGATAAGATATTTGGCAAATTAGGATAACCTGTGCGGCGCAAGCGACGCGGACGCGTGGGGCACGCGGTCGCGTAACTTGCACTTATATGGATTGATGCAGTCGCATCGGTCACACGGTCGCGTGACACAGTTTATGCTACTGGCGCGAGGGCAGCCTCGCGCTCGCACAACTCTCTGTTCGAAACTTAGTATTGCCAAAATCTAGGGTGACGCGGTCGCGTGATTGACGCGATCGCGTGAGTGGCCATTATGGGGGTATGACGCGGACGCATGAGCCATGCGTCCGCATGGTAAGGCTGTGCGTTCAGCACCAATCCAGCACCACTCCAGCATAACTTTCGGCTATGCATCCGTTTGAACTCGCATTTTGGGGGCTTTTTGGCCCATTTTTGAAGGCTTTTAAGCATATTTGAAGGGGGAAGCAACCATATATCATACCATACACTACGATACTTCATAGAATAGTTTTTAGGAGTAGTTTTAGAGTAGTTTAGTTTTAGGTTTTCTCTCTTATGGTTTAATTAGGGTTTTAATGTAGCATTTTATACTTCAATTTTGTTCTTAGATTTTGGTATCTCATTGTAAGTATTTCTTTAATTCCGCTTTTATTGCACTACTTGTTCTACACTTTCTTCTACTTTAATTTCCTTTTATCAATACATACATACTCTTGCAATTTTGGATTCCTAGTTGTTTAATTTGATGTTTGATGGCTTTTATATGTTTGTTTGAGTTGCTTTTATTGATTTTGATCATTTATGGTTCATAGCTTTTACCATTTTTTCAATTTTGCCATGTTTTATGTTTATGCCCTCTATGTGTTTGATGAAATGCCAATCTTAGTGATAATTCCTGGGGAGTGAGTTGATTCTTGTTTCCATTAAAGCTAGCCTTTTACCAACTAGTTTGGTAAGTTGGTTAGGACTTATAGATTAAGGTCAATTATGCTTGTTTGACTTACTCCTTGATGGTTGGGGTTAATTAAGTGGGATTAACTCATGATAATTACCATAGTTGTGGTTGTGGCAATGATAGGATTCCATAATTCATCCCAAGTCAAGGTTTCATTTATGTTTTGAACCACTTTTCCGTCACTTTATAGTTTTACTTGTCCATATTACATACATAGTTCTTTTGTTCCTTCATTAGTTTATTAATTCTAATTTTGTCTTGTTCTTTTATTCCTTTATTGCTTCCTTATCATTTAACACCCCTTGTTTCCCACAACCAAAATTGTGTGCACTCTTTGGCATTAGTTCCTAGGGAGAACGACCCGGGACTTAAAACTTCCGGTTATTTTGTGTTGATTGTGATATCTTTAGGATTATACTTTGATTGATGATCAATGGTTGGGTTTGGACAATACTTGCAATGTCAACCCTATTTTTAGTACGAAAATCCAAACCCGTGCTATTGGTAATCGTCGAATTTTGGCGCCGTTGCTGGGGAGCTAGCATCATGAGTGCTATATTCTGGTTGTTGTAAATATGTGAATAGTGTGAATACATGCTTGTTGGTTGTTCGCTTGTCTTTTTTGGTAATTAGGATTTTGTTTATTTTGTTAATTAATGTCTTTAGTTGTTATTTTCAATTTTTTCTATGATTTATCACCCTCTTGGTTTGGAGTTTGGTTGTGATTATTTTGTAGGGATTGATAACTTCTATTTTGGATTGCATGATGGGTTTGGAGCATCAATTTTGGGAGGAGCAACCACCTCCATATTACAATGAATCGTACCCTCTCCAATATGCATATCCAAACTAAGGATATGGTGGATTTCACTATGACTATACACCTCCACCACCATATACCTATGACCCATACCCTCAACACAACCCTCAATTGCCATATTTTCAAACACCACACGCATACCAACAACCACATTCTTACATACCACCTCAAAACACTTATCAACATGAGTCACTCCCCACACATACAACCTTTTTCCCAAATAATAAAACCCCTCTTTCACCCCAATGTGAAACTTTTCCACCCTTGGCCCAAGAACCACAAGACCTTCAAGCCCTTTTCCAAGAGCAAGAAGGATTCCGAAGCACACAAGGGCAATTCATGGCTACCATAGCCGAAGCGGTGAACCGCTTGGTTTTGCTACGCTCATCCGATCAAGGCACTCCTCTTGAAGAGTGTGAAGGATCAAGTGAAGGGTGTAGTGAAGAGGAGAGCATGGAGCCACAAGGGAAAGAAGAAGAGATAGAACATGAATTAGAACAAAAGGAAGAAAGTGGAGTATGTGAACCGGAGGAGAGAAAAGAGGAGTTGAGGGAGATTGATCAAGATGAGGATTCCATCATTGATGATTTCTTGTCCTCCTTGGTCAATCCCCTTAATGATCCTAATGAGCCTTTTCCCCTTGAGTTTGAGAGAAACATGGAGGTAGACTTCTTAGAACCTCCTTGTTATGATGTGAGTGATGGAGAAGAGGAAGTTGGTGAGGAAGTAATTCCGGTCCAAGAACATATTGAATGGGTGGCAATTTCACCTATGAGCTCCATTGGCCCCCATCTATACGCTATCTTAGAGACGGACTACCAACTCAAGACCTTTCTTGGGTTGGTGCATGGTGGAGGAAAGGATGTTGGTTGCCAAGTGCATTTAAGGTTCTTTAAGAAGAACAATCCAAGAATTGGAGTTCAAGTGGTGTGTAGAGCACAACTGGGTGATTTCCGGAGAGTGTTGGGTTGTTACAAGGGTCATTCGAGAGCTTGTCCATCCGGCTTGGAGCATAGAAATCTGCAAGAAAGAGAACGAGAGACTAGAATATGGGATCCCAGAGGACTTATGAAGTGCAAGCTTGGATGGAGGTTCAAAGAGGAGTGGAAACACAAACCACCCTAGCAAGAGTCTCCACAACAAAGTCCAACTTAAGGACTATAAACTAAAGTGCTAGGTGGGAGACACCCCACCATAGTAACATCTTTCTTACCCTTTTTTTTTATTTCTAGTCTTAAGTTTAATTGCACCTTTGTTTATCTTGGTTAGCTTAGGATTGGTTTAATTTCGAGTTTAGATAGGTTAATTTACATATGGATCATGATTTTGTGATGTTTTGAATGTTTGGAGTTGAATTATGTGTTGAGCTAAGGTAGGGTGCCCCATAAATTGAAGAAAATTTTTTTAAAAACAGGGCATCTGTGCGTGCACACACACTTGTGCACACACACAAAACCTCTACATTTCACGTCCTGTGCGTACGCACCCAACTGTGGTACGCACACCCCTTGCGAAGCCTCTGCTCGCAGCGCTCGCATTCCTTGTACGCGCGCATTCCCCTATCTTTTGCGCCTGTGCGTGCGCACCCTCTTGTGCGTACGCACGCAACCCCTGTTTCACACAGACTTGTGCATCCGCACACAAGTTGGCAGCCCCTCTGGTGGGAGCGTTAGCACAACCTGTGTTCGCGCGTACACATGATCCAAAAAAAAAGTGTGTCCTGTTGGTGCACGAAATTGTGATCTCAACAGCGCCAAAACTTGGTGCACATGATTATAATCTCAACTCCTTTTCACAACTCCGCACAACTAACCAGCAAGTGCACTGGGTCGTCCAAGTAATAAACCTTATGGGAGTAAGGGTCGATCCCACGGAGATTGTCGGCTTAAAGCAAGCTATGGTCATCTTGTAAATCTCAGTCAGGCAGATTGAAATGGTTATGGGATTTTGATAATTAAAATATAAATAAACATAAAATAAGATAAAGATACTTATGCAATTCATTGGTAAGAATTTCAGATAAGCGTTTGGAGATGCTTTGTTCCCTTTGAATCTCTGCTTTCCCACTGCCTCCATTCAATCCTTCATACTCCTTTCCATGACAAGCTGTATGTTGGGGGATCACCGTTGTCAATGGCTACCGTCCGTCCTCTCACTGAAAATGGTCCAAATGCGCTGTCACCGCACGGCTAATCATCTGTCGATTCTCACTCATGCTGGAATAGGATCCGTTGATCCTTTTGCGTCTGTCACTACGCCCAGCACTCGTGAGTTTGAAGCTCATCAGAGTCATCGCATCCCAGATCCTACTCAGAATACCACAAACAAGGTTTAGACATTCCGGATCTCAAGAATGCTGCCAATTGATTCTAGCTTACACCACGAAGACTCTGATCTGAACTAGGAGCCCAAGAGATAAACACTCAAGCTATTGCGGATAGAACGGAAGTGGTTGTTAGGCACGTGTTCATATGCTAGAATGATGATGAGTGTCACGGATCATCACATTCATCAGGTTAAAGTACGAGTGAATATCTTGGAATAAGAATAAGCTTGAACTGAATAGAAAAACAATAGTACTTTGCATTAATTCATGAGGAACAGCAGAGCTCCATACCTTAATCTATGGGGTGTAGAAACCCCACCGTTAAAAAATACATAAGTGAAAGTGGTCAAGGCATGGTCAAATGGCCAGCCCCCTAAACGTGATCTCTGAACATAAAATTATCCAAAAGATGTGAAATAAATCACTAAAAGTAGTTATTATACTAAACTAGTAGCTAGGGTTACATAAGATGAGTAAATTATGCAGAAATCCACTTCCGGGCCCACTTGGTGTGAGCTTGGGTTGAGCATTGAGCTTTCATGTGTACAGACTCACCTTGGAGTTAAACGCCAAGTTGTAGTCTGTTTCTGGCGTTTAACTCTGATTTGCAACCTGTTTTTGGCGTTTAACTTTAAAATAGGGCAGAAAGTTGGTGTTTGAACGCCAATTTGCGTCGTAAAAACTCAGGCAAAGTATGGACTATTATATATTGCTGGAAAGCCCTGGATGTCTACTTTCCAACGCAATTAAGATCGCGCCAATTGGGTTTATGTAGCTCCAGAAAATCCACTTTGAGTGCAGGGAGGTCAGAATCCAACAGCATCTACAGTCCTTCTTCAGCCTTCGAATTATATTTTTGCTCAAGTCCCTCAATTTCAGCCAGAAAATACCTGAAATCACAGAAAAACAAACAAACTCATAGTAAAGTCCAGAAATGTGATTTTTATTTAAAAACTAATAAAAATATACAAAAAACTACTTAAAAATAATGCCAAAAAGCGTATAAATTATCCGCTCATCACAACACCAAACTTAAATTGTTGCTTGTCTCCAAGCAACTGAAAATCAAATAGGATAAAAAGAAGAGAATATACTATAAATTCCAAAATATCAATGAAACTTAGCTCCAATTAGATGAGCGGGGCTAGTAGCTTTTTGCCTCTGAACAGTTTTGGCATCTCACTTTATCCTTTGAAGTTCAAAATGATTGGCATCTATAGGAACTCAAAATTTAGATAGTGTTATTGATTCTCCTAGTTCAGTATGTTGATTCTTGAACATAGATACTTTATGAGTCTTGGCCGTGGCCCTAAGCACTTTGTTTTCCAGTATTACCACTGGATACATAAATGCCACAGACACATAACTGGGTGAACCTTTTCAGATTGTGACTCAGCTTTACTAGAGTCTCCAATTAGAGGTGTCCAGGGTTCTTAAGCACACTCTTTTTGATTTGGATCACGACTTTAACCGCTCAGTCTCAAGCTTTTCACTTGACACCTTCACGCCACAAGCAGATGGTTAGGGACAGCTTGGTTTAGCCGCTTAGGCCAGGATTTTATTCCTTTGGGCCCTCCTATCCACTAATGCTCAAAGCCTTGGATCCTTTTTACCCTTGCCTTTTGGTTTATAGGGGTTACTGGCTTTTTCCTCTTGCCTTTTGGTTTAAAGAGCTCTTGGCTTTTTCTGCTTGCTTTTTCTTTTTCTTTCTTTTTTTTCGCAAGCCTTGTTCTTCACTACTTTTTCTTGCTTCAAGAATCAATTTTATGATTTTTTAGATTATTAATAACATTTCTCCTTTTTCATTATTCTTTCAAGAGCCAACAATTTTAACATTCATGAACAACAATATAAAAAATATGCACTGTTCAAGCATTCATTCAAAAGACAAAAAGTATTACCACCACATCAAAATAATTAAACTAATCTCAAGGATGAATTCGAAATACATGTACTTCTTGTTCTTTTTCTTTTAGAACATTTTTCATTTAAGAAAGGTGATGGATTCATAGGACATTCATAGCTTTTAAGGCATAGACACTAGACACTAATGATGATGTAATGGAGACACAAATAAAAAAAAGCATAGAGAATGAAAACAGAAAAAAAATAAGTAGACAAGGAGATTAAGGAATGGGTCCACCTTAGTGAGGGTGGCGTCTTCTTCCTCTTGAAGAACCAATGGTGCTCTTGAGCTCCTCTATGTCTTTTCTTTGCCTTTGTTGCTCCTCCCTCATAGCTCTTTGATCTTCTCTAATTTCATAGAGACTGATGGAGTGCTCTTGGTGCTCCATCCTTAGTTGTCCTATGTTGGAACTTAATTCTCCTAGGGAGGTGTTGATTTGCTCCCAATAGTTTTGTGGAGGAAAGTGCATCCCTTGAGGCATCTCAGGGATTTCATGATGGGGAATTTCCTCATGCTCCTGTTGAGGTCCATGAGTGGGCTCTCTTGTTTGCTCCATCCTTTCCTTAGTGATGGGCTTATCCTCATCAATGAGGATGTCTTCCTCTATGTCAATTCCAGCTGAATTGCAGAGGTGACAAATGAGGTGAGGAAAGGCTAACCTTGCCAAAGTGGAGGATTTGTCAGCCACCTTGTAGAGTTCTTGAGGTATAATCTCATGAACTTCCACTTCCTCCCCAATCATAATACTATAGATCATGATGGCCCAATCCACAGTTACTTCGGATCGGTTACTAGTAGGAATGATAGAGCGTTGGATGAACTCCAACCATCCTCTAGCCACAGGCTTAAGGTCTGGTCTTCTCAATTGAACCGGCTTGCCTTTTGAGTCAACTTTCCATTGAGCTCCTTCCACACATATGTCCATGAGGACTTGGTCCAACCTATGATCAAAGTTGACCCTTCTAGTGTAGGGTCGTACGTTTTCTTGCATCATTGGCAAGTTGAATGCCAACCTTACATTTTCCAGACTGAAATCTAAGTATTTCCCCCGAACCATTGTAAGCCAATTCTTTGGATTCGGGTTTATACTTTGATCATGGTTCCTAGTGATCCATGCATTTGCATAGAACTCTTGAACAATTAAGATTCTGACTTGTTGAATAGGATTGGAGAGTACTTCCCATCCTCTTCTTCTAATCTCATGTCGAATCTCCGGATACTCACTCCTTTTGAGCTTGAAAGGAACATCAGAGATCACCTTCTTCTTGTCCACAACTTCATAGAAGTGGTCTTGATGGCCCTTTGAGATGAATCTCTCCATCTCCCATGACTCAGAGGTGGAAGCAATTGCCTTCCCTTTCCACTTTCTTGAGGTTTCTCTGGCCTTAGGTGCCATAAATGGTTATGGAAAAACAAAAAGTAATGTTTTTACCACACCAAACTTAAAAGGTTTGCTCGTCCTTGAGAAAAAGAAGAAGGAAAATAGTAGAAGAAGAAGAAAATGGAGGAGATGGAGGGGAATAGTGTATTTGGCCAAGGGGGAAGAAGTGTTTGTAATGTGTGAAAATGAAGTAGTGGTGAGGGGTTTATATAGGGGTAGGGGGAGGGTTAGGTTTCGTGTATTGGGATTGGGTTTGGGAGGGAAAGAAATTTTTAAATTTGGAGGTAGGTAGGGTTTTTGGGGAAGAGTGGATGGATGTGAGTGGTGAAGAGTATTTGGGGAAGAGATATGGAGGTGATTGGTGAAGGGTATTTGGGGAAGAGTGTTATGAAAGGGTATGAAGAGGAGAGAAGAAAAGGTGGGGTAGGTGGGGATCTTGTGGGGTCCACAGATCCTGATGGGTCAAGGACTTAGCATCCCTGCTCCATTTAGGCGTGCAAAATGCCCTTAGAGTGCACTTCTGGCATTAAACGCCAGGTTGCTGCTTGTTTCTGGCATTTAACGCCAGCTTTTCTCCCATTCTTGGCGTTAAACGCCAAGTAGATGCACTGTTCTGGCGTTAAACGCCAGTTTGGTGCCTGTTTCTAGCGTTAAACGCCCAGAATGGTGCCAGACTGGGTGTTTAACGCCCATTCTGCTACTCTTACTGGCGTTTAGACGCCAGTAAGCTCTTCCTCCAGGGTGTGCTATTTTTAATGCTATTTTTCATTCTGTTTTTTTATTTTTCAGTTGTTTTTGTGACTTCACATGATCATCAACCTAAAGAGAGCATAAAATAACAATGGAAAATAGATAGATATAATTAAATAACATTGGGTTGCCTCCCAACAAGCGCTTCTTTAATGCCAATAGCTTGACAGTGAGCTCTCATGGAGCCTCACAGATAATCAGAGCAGGGTTGGGGCCTCTCAATACCAAACTTAGAGTTTGGTTGTGGCCTCTCAACACCAAACTTAGAGTTTGGTTGTGGCCTCCCAACACCAAACTTAAAGTTTGAGTGTGGGGGTTTCGTTTGACTCTGTATTGAGAGAAGCTTTTCATGCTTCCTCTCCATGGTTACAGAAGGAGAACCTTGAGTCTTGAATACAAGGTAGTCCTCTTTCAATTGAAGGACCAACTCTCCTATGTCCACATCAATCACAGCTTTCACTGTGGCTAGGAAGTATCTGCCAAGGATGATAGATTCATCCTCATCCTTCCCAGTGTTTAGGATTATGAAATCAGCAGGGATGTAAAGGCCTTCAACCTTTACTAGCATGTCCTCTACTAGTCCATAAGCCTGTTTCATTGATTTGTCTGCCATCTCTAGTGAGATTTTTGCATATTGTACCTCAAAGATTCCTAATGTCTCCATTACAGAGAGGGGCATGAGGTTTATTCCTGGCCCCAGGTCATACAGAGCCTTCTCAAAGGTCATGGTGCCTATGGTACAAGGTATGAAGAACTTTCTGGGATCCGGTTTCTTCTGAGGTAATGTCTGCCTCAGTAATGCACTCAGTTCATTGGTGAATAAGTGGGGTTCATCCTCCCAAGTCTCAGTTCCAAATAACTTGGCATTCAGCTTCATGATTACTCCTAGATATTTAGCAACTTGCTCTTCAGTGATGTCTTCATCCTCTTCAGAAGAAGAATATTCATCAGATCTCATGAATGGCAGAAGGAAGTTCAGTGGAATCTCTATGGTCTCAGTATGAGCCTCAGATTCCTTTGGTTCCTCAAAGGGAAACTCCTTTCTGTCCAGAGGACGTTCCTCACTGAGACTCACGTCCTCCTTACTCTCTCCAGGTTCGGCCATGTTGATCATGGTTATGGTCTTGCACTCTCTCTTGGGATTTTCTTCTGTATTGTTTGGGAGAGTACTGGGAGGAGTTTCAGTAATCTTCTTACTCAGCTGACCCACCTGTGCCTCCAAATTTCTAATGGAGAACCTTGTTTCATTCATGAAACTTATTGTGGTCTTGGATAGATCAGAGACTATGGTTGCTAGGCCAGAATGGCTTTGTTCAGAAGTCTCTGTCTGTTGCTGAGAAGATGATGGAAAAGGCTTGCTATTGCTAAACCTATTTCTTCCACCATTATTATTATTGAAGCCTTGATTAGGCTTCTATTAATCCTTCCATGAGAAATTTGGATGATTTCCCCATTAGGGATTATAGGTGTTTCCATAGGGTTCTCCCATGTAATTCACCTCTGCTATTGCAGGGTTTTTAGGATCATAAGCGTTTTCCTCAGAAAATGCCTCTTTAGTACTGTTGGATGCAGCTTGCAATCCATTCAGACTTTGAGAAATCATATTGACTTGCTAAGTTAATATTTTATTCTGAGCCAATATGGTATTCAGAGTATCAATTTCAAGAACTCCCTTCTTCTGAAGCATCCCATTGTTCACAGGATTCCTCTCAGAGGTGTACATGAACTGGTTATTTGCAACCATTTCAATGAGTTCCTGAGCTTCTGCAGGGGTTTTCAGATGAAGAGATCCTCCTGCAGAATGGTCCAATGATATTTTTGACAACTCAGACAGACCAGATTCAGTTAAAAACTAATGAGGATCTTCCGTTGGAAGTCCATGAAACTTGCAGTCCTGCTGCATTAGAGAAACTAATTGAGGCTTAAGCTCAAAGTTGTTTGCTCCAATTGCAGGAAGTGAGATGCTTCTTCCATAGAAGTTAGAAGAGGGTGCAATAAAGTCACCAAGCATCTTCCTTGCATCTCTACCATTGTTATTAGGTTCGGCCATGTCTCCTTCTTTTTCAAAAATTTCTGCCAGGTTCTCTCCAGAGAGTTGTGCTTTAGCTTCCCTTAGCTTCCTCTTCAGAGTCCTTTCAGGTTCAGGATCAGCTTCAACAAGAATATTCTTAACCTTGTTCCTGCTCATATGAAAAAGAAGAGAACAGAAAAGAAAATATGGAATCCTCTATGTCATAGTATAAAGATTCCTTATGTGAGTATAAGAAGAGAAGAATAGAAGAAGGAGAAGAGAAAAACTTGAACACAGTGAAGAAGAGGGGGTTCAAATTTTGAGTGGAAGAGGAGTGTTAGTAGATAAATAAATAGAAGGAGATGAGAGAGGGGGAGAGAATTCGAATTTAATTTAAAATAAAAGAAAAATATTTTTGTTTTTATTTCAAATATTAGTTAAAAATTTGAAAATACAAAGAAGAAATAAAAATTGAAAAATATGAGAAATAGTAAACTTTAAAATCAAACAAAAAGATAAGATTAATTGAAAAATATTTGAAAATCAATTTTGAAAAGATAAGAAGTTAGAAAAGATTTTGAAATTAAGTTTTGAAAAAGATATGATTGAAATCCATTTTGAAAAAGATTTGAAAAAGGAATTACAAAGATTTGATTTTGAAAATTAAAGTTGATTACTTGACTAACAAGAAACTAAAAGATATGATTCTAAAATTTAAAGATTGAACCTTTCTTAATAGGCAAGTAACAACTTGAGATTTTTGAATCAATCACATCAAATATTTTGTATTAATTTCGAAAAAATAAGAAAAAGATTTTGAAATCATTTTGAAATTTTCGAAAATATAAAAGAAAAAATGAAAAAGATTTGATTTTTGAAAAAAAATTTGAAAAAGATAGAATTTTAAATTGAAAATTTGACTTGATTCATAAAAAAAATAATTAAATTTTAAAACTTTATAACTAAATCAATTCAAATTTTTGAAATTTATGAGAAGAATAAGGGAAAGATATTTTTTCGATTTTTGAATGTTTAATGCGGAAAGAGAAAAACAATAAAAAGACTCAAAACATGAAAATTATGAATCAAAACACACAATGTATGCAAGAACATCTTGAATGTCTAGATAAACACGAAGAACACTTTGAAGATCAAGATGAACATCAAGAACTTATTTTTGAAAATTTTTAAGAAAAGACACACATGCAAAACACCAAACTTAGAAATTTTCAAACTTTAGACACTAAGGATTCAAAAATGCATATGAAAAACAAGAAAGGACACAAAACAAGAAAAATTAAAGATCAAATATAGAAAATCCTCAAGAACAACTCGAAGATCATGAAGAACAATAAAGAAACTCAATGCATGTGTTCTTCGAAAATTTAAAGAAAAATTAAAAGCATACAATTGACACCAAAATTAAAATTTGACACTAAACTCAAACAAGAACACAAAATTATTTTTGGTTTTATGATTTTAAAAAAAAATTTTTTGGATTTTTCAAAAATTATTTGGAAAAAGAAAAATAAGGATTTCAAAATTTTTTAATAAGAATTCTAGGAATCATGCAATGTTAGTCTAAAACTCCGGTCCAGGAATTAGACATGGCTTACTAGCCAGCCAAGCTCTTAGTGAAAGCTTCGGTCCAAAACACTAGACATGGCCAATGGCCAGCCAAGCTTTAGCAGATCATTATATACAACAGCTAAATTGCTGAGAAAGACAAAGAAGCTCTTCTAAGGATAGTTGAAACCTCGGTCCAAAAGATTAGACATGGCTTAACAGCCAGCCAGGATTCAACATATCTCATGAAACTCTAGAATTCATTCTTAAAAATTCTGAAGAACATAGAATAATTTATTTTTTTGAAAATTTTTCAAAAATAAGAATACAAATAATAAAAACAAAAGGCTTAAAATTAAAATAAAATTACCTAATCTGAGCAACAAGATGAACCGTCAGTTGTCTAAACTCGAACAATCCCCGGCAACGGCGCCAAAAACTTGGTGCACGAAATTGTGATCTCTAAAATGGCGCCAAAAACTTGGTGCGCACGATTATAATCTCAACTCCTTTTCACAACTCCACACAACTAACCAGCAAGTGCACTGGGTCGTCCAAGTAATAAACCTTACGTGAGTAAGGGTTGATCCTACGGAGATTGTCGGCTTAAAGCAAGCTATGGTCATCTTGTAAATCTCAGTCAGGTAGATTGAAATGGTTATGGGATTTTGATAATTAAAATATAAATAAACATAAAATAAGATAGAGATACTTATGTAATTCATTGGTAAGAATTTCAGATAAGCGTATGGAGATGCTTTGTTTCCTTTGAATCTCTACTTTCCCACTGCCTCCATTCAATCCTTCATACTCCTTTTCATGGCAAGCTGTATGTTGGGGGATCACCGTTGTCAATGGCTACCGTCCGTCCTTTCAGTGAAAATGGTCCAAATGCACTGTCACCGCACGGCTAATCATCTGTCGGTTCTCACTCATGCTGGAATAGGATTCGTTGATCCTTTTGCGTCTGTCACTATGCCCAGCACTCGTGAGTTTGAAGCTCGTCACAGTCATCCCATCCCAGATCCTACTCAGAATACCACAGACAAGGTTTAGACATTTTGGATCTCAAGAATGCTGCCAATTGATTCTAGCTTATACCACGAAGACTCTGATCTGAACCAGGAGCCCAAGAGATAAACACTCAAGCTATTGCGGATAGAACGGAAGTGGTTGTCAAGCACGTGTTCATATGCGAGAATGATGATGAGTGTCACGGATCATCACATTCATCAGTTTGAAGTACGAGTGAATATCTTGGAATAAGAATAAGTTGAATTGAATAGAAAAACAATAGTACTTTGCATTAATTCATGAGGAACAGCAGAGCTCCACACCTTAATCTATGGGATGTAGAAACTCCACCGATGAAGAATACATAAGTGAAAGTGGTCAAGGCATGGCCGAATGGCCAGCCCCCTAAATGTGATCTATGAACATAAAATTATCCAAAAGATGTGAAATAAATCACTAAAAGTAGTTTTTATACTAAACTAGTAGCTAGGGTTACATAAGATGAGGAAATGATGCAGAAATCCACTTCCGGGCCCACTTGGTGTGTGCTTGGGCTGAGGATTGAGCTTTCATGTGTAGAGACTCTTCTCGGAGTTAAACACCAGGTTGTAGCCTGTTTCTTGCGTTTAACTCTGATTTGCAACCTATTTTTGGCGTTTAACTTCAGAATAGGGCAGGAAGTTGGCGTTTGAATACCAGTTTGTGTCGTCAAAACTCAGGCAAATATGGACTATTATATATTGTTGGAAAGCCCTAGATGTCTACTTTCCAACGCAATTGAGAGCGCTCTAATTGGGTTTTTGTAGCTCCAGAAAATTCACTTTGAGTGCAGGGAGGTCAGAATCCAACAGCATCTGCAGTCCTTCTTGAGCCTCTGAATCAGATTTTTGCTCACGTCCCTCATTTTCAGCCAAAAAATACCTGAAATCATAGAAAAACACACAAACTCATAGTAAAGTCTAGAAATGTGATTTTTTTTAAAAAACTAATAAAAATATACTAAAAACTAACTAAATCATACTAAAAACTACTTAAAAATAATGCCAAAAAGCGTATAAATTATCCGCTCATCACCTGTGCGCGCGCACATGTTCATGCGCACGGACACTCCCCAACCCCCTCTCTGTCCAGAGCATTTGCACGCTCTATGCGAGCGCACACCATCCCCTGTTTCACTTATTTCTCTTCCAATTAAGCTCTAAGCACTTCCGCCACCCCCATCCCTCTCTTTTCTTGCCTTTTCCAGGTTTCTCTACTTGTTTTACTTAGTTTTTATTACATCTCATTTTTATTTTAGTAGTTATATGAGTTTTGCTTTAGTTGTTCGTTAATTGAATAAGTTGCAAGTGTTTGTGTGATAATGATTGGGTTGCTTATTGCTTAGAGTTTCCACCAATGCACTTATACTTTCCCTTAATTTACTAGTACTTAGTGGGTTTGATAACTCATGTTTTAATTGTACCACTAGGATAAATTATATTAGTGTATTGGATTAAGTGCTGAGTTGAAATTACTTGTTCATCATGATTTTCATATTAAAATTCATCACATGTCCAGTACTAGTTCCTTATTAATGCTTTGCATTTGTTTGAATGACCTAACTTGATTCCTATCAAGCTTATCACTTTTTGTAACAAGTACCTTTCCATGTAACTTTTTTATTATGCTTCGTGATGAATATGGAGTTTCCGTTTATTATTGAGTTGGTTGTTGTTTATTGTGCTATTTTATATCAATCTTGCACTTTCACTTGCACAATTTCAATATCCAATACTTCATATACTCAATTCACTATTTTGGTGGTTGCCTAAGTTTGTTTGTCCTTAGTTGATGCTTACTCTTTGCATGAAACTTAGGCCATTTAATTGAGGAACTCATGCTCACTTTTTGATTGTGTGGATGCCTTTTTAACCGGCCGTTGTGTGTGTTCCAACCGCGCGCATAATTGGAACACACACATGGCTAATTTTTTCATCATACCACACCATTATGGAAACTTTCTCGATTAGATGCTTATTTACTCCCTCGTTTACCTTTTTGTGCTACTTGCCCCATACTTTTTACTTATAATTTATTCATTCTTTTTGAGGATGAGACATAAAGGCAAGGAGCCGGGAGAGGAGGAGGACGCCGAAAAGGGAGATGCCAAGAATGCATTGAGCTTGGCAAGTTTACTACAACCCGAGCCCTCTATATCCACCAACTGAAGGTGCAACGGAGGACCGTGCAACGCTTAAGTGTGGGGGAAGATTCGTCATTTTGGGGTGTAAACTTTCTTTTCCAAACACTTTGCACTTTAATTTAGCTTCTTTTTATTATGTTTCTTGTAGATATTTGGAGTGTTTTTTATTGTTGCATTGCATTTTCTTCTAGTACATATATCTTAGTTTAGTCATAGTTTATATCTATTGCATTTTACATCTTTTGCATGATATATAGCTTATAGATAGAAGTTGTGATTGGATGATGTGAATAGTATAACACCTAGTTCAATTTTGTCCTAATTGTTCATGTTAATTTTTGCTTGTTGAAAATTAAGAAAAAAGCTAGGAAATTTTGAAAAATTTTGCATCCATCACATCATACATACATATAGGAAATAACTTTGGTGAAAAACAACAATGATTTCCAAGAATTTTGTTTCAAGGGCAATCTATTGAATTGATTTGGAAAACTATTTTTATACTTGCTTGAATGATTTTTATGGAACATAGAAGAGAGATAGAACAAATACCTTGTGAGTCTTTGAGCTATATTGAGTGGTTATACACTTTAACCACTAATTTTGTTCATTGTGTGCTATGCTCCTTCTATGATTGTAATCTTGGTTTTGCTTGATTCTTTATTTCCAATGTTTGATGTTGTGATTGTATTTAGCATGATTGAGGCCATTTTTGTATTAAACTTACTCACCCATATGGACCCACCCTTGCATCTACCTTTGTTAACCCCTTTTGAGCTTTTTAATCCCCTTTGTTCTAATTGTTAGCACATCACAACCCTAAGAGGAAAACCATGAATTACCTTGAATTGCATCTTTTATTAGCTTAGGTTGAAGAGTGTGTTTTATTTAAGTGTGGAAGAAAATTTTGGGAAGCATTGGTAGAGAAAAAATTTTGTTTTGGGTATTTATTGAAAATTTAGAAAAAATGGGTGCACATTCTTGTATCAATTTGCTTTAACCATATGCATTTCTCATAGAAAAAGAAAAAAAATAGAAAAAAATGAAATAAAATGAAAAAAATAATAATAGTAGGGGACAAAGGTTGCCCCAAAGAAAAAAGAAAGAGAAAATGAATAAGAAATGCATATATATTTTGAATAGAAACTAAGGCATGAATGTGTGTGAAAAGAAGTAATGGGTGGCTGGAATGCATTATTGTGATTAGATTGATATAGGTTGAGTTGGATACTTGAGCTAATCAAAGATTCAATCTTTTAGTCCACTTAGCCATATATTCATCTTACCCTTACCCCAACCCCATTACAACCTTCTAAATACCTCATGATACTTGCATACATGCATCAAATACTTGTTGATTGTTAGATGAAAAGCAATTCCTTGAAAGCATAGTCTACTAAGATTCCAGATGGCATGTCTGACTGGCTGGACTCTATTGTGTTGATGTGTGTTACAGTTGCTGACCCTAAGTATTATGTGTGACTTAGGAGGCACCATAGGATTTGTAGTGATAGGGATTAAGAGAAGAATTATGAGTTAGCGTCACCTGACCCTGAGGAGAGGGTTAGTTTTCCCTCTATGACTCAAGGGGAACGTCCCTTTTTCTATACTTATGACTATTTCTTTAGTCAATTGAATATTACCATTCCTTTTACCCCTTTTGAGACCGAGTTGTTGTGGTCCTGCAATTTAGCTCCTTCTCAACTCCACCCGAACTCTTGGGGCTTCATAAAAATCTTCCAATTTTTGTGTCAGGAACTGGATATCTGACCTACACAACTCTCTTCCTTTATCTTTTTGTGTTGACGAAGCCTGGGGTAGCGAAGCAGAAAGTCTCCTGGGTTTCTTTCCGAGCTACTCAAGGAAAAAAAGTTTTCTCTATGTATGACGAGTTCTTTAGGGACTTTAAAAACTACTATTTCAAGGTCCGAGCTATTGAGGGAGCTCGGCCCTTCCTTTTGGATGAAAATGATGAGCCTACCTTCCCTTTGTGCTGGCAGAAGAATGTAGTAGTAGCTAGGTACCCTTGGGAAAGTCTGGACGAGGTCGAGAAGGCCTTTGTAAATGTGTTAGAGAAAAATTGGGGGGAGCCCCCTCATCTTGACACAAAAAATTTATAGGGGATCCTACCCTTCTTCATTCTGATTTGGGTAGTGACCAACTTCTTGTCTTATAATTCAGGCTTTATGATTGTCGATCTGTCCCTCTCTTGTTTGCAACTGGATCTTTGTTGTTTTTCCTTTTTCAGAGATGGTGAAGTCCACGAATTCTATGAAGCATTTTCGTAGGGCAAAGAAAGCGACAGCTACTCAAAACATCTCGGCCAAGACTGCGGAGGGAGAGTCTCTTCAGGTTCCTCCAAAGAAAGCAACATTGGGTGCTTCTGGGCTGAGGATGGTTATTCCAACTCCTCAGGTCCGGATTGTCCCCTCTGACCCAGTTCGACCATCTACTAGTGCTGCCTCTTCTCCTATTGATGGTCCTCCTCTTAAAAAATAAAAGACTGTTGAACCTTATGACTTGGATGTCCCTGATTTTGATATTGTGGGGTTTGTTGATAATCAAATTGCTCCTTTTGGTCGACTTCCAATGGATGATGTGTCCATCCTTCACCACTTGAACTTTATCACCAGTAGTAGTATTCGGATGGCCCATATGGGTGCAGCCTTATTCCGTACTATTCAGGGTTCCCCAGTTCATGCGACCAAGGCTTTTCTGGAGATGCTAAGTCGGAATTTGATAGAATCAAGGGGGTGAAGGATGAGCTTGATGCCAGGGTAATTAAACTGGAGTTGAATTTGGAGAAGGAAAAGGCACGGACTACCAGGGCTAAGGCGGCTGCAAACTTGGCGGAGGAGATGGTGAAGAAACACAAGGAAAGTTATACCCGCACCTATGCCGAGGTGTTGGAGCTAAGGAGGAGGCTTGACTCAACCCACGCGGATTACGCCAATCTTCAAGGTCATCTTGTAGATACCGTGACAGGCGCTTATGAAAATTTAAAGGCACAAGTCTGAGTTCTCGCTCCTGAGATTGACCTCACTCTCTTCAGCCTGGACAATGTGGTGGAAGATGGCAAGATAGTTCCTGCTTTGGATGATAAAGATGACGGGCCTCCTCCTGCACCGCCAGCCAAAGCTTCTGCGGCCACGACTTCTTCAAATTCTTCTACTGAGGTCAACCATTCCCAACCTGATCTTGACTGTCGAATTCTTAATTGGGAGGATGGGACTGTGGACGCCATCCCTATGAATATTGTTCCTCCTCCTTCAGCCACGAATGCTACTACTGGGGAAACTTTGAAACCCTTATGATCTCTTTGTTTTATCTGTACAACCCAGTTTGTGGGTTTTTAAACTCTAATTTTTTGTAAATATTTGGTGTGGTAGACTTCTTAACTTTCAGTTGCCTCTGTGCAACTTTATTTTGAAAACAAAACACTTTTGAACTCTTGAGGCTGCCTCTTAAGTAGCCTTTTTGAGTCTTTAAATATTTTTGTTTTGATGGATATATTTTTCTGATATGTTGTTCATGCCTTCTGCAACCTTCGTGGAGTTTCATAGAGTGTTGGTACTTTGCTGTCCGACCTCTTTTTGATTAACTCCTATTTTGTCCACTTGGTTGGTCGAGGTGATCGTTGGGGCTAATTTGTCCAGCAACTTTTTAATGTTCCTGTAGAACCTTTTTAGTTAGCCTGAAGAATTTTAATAGCCTTGTCGTGGACTCGTGGCTTTTTGGGCAAAGTTGTGTCCCTTTTAGCGCACGCTTTTCGTTGGTCCGACTTCTCTTGTCAATCCGAACTGTAGCTTCTCGTTGGTCTGACTTTTCTTGTCGGTCCGAGCTGTGGCTTTCGTTGATCCAACTTCTCTTGTCGGTCCAGGCTGTAGCTTTTCGTTGGTCTGACTTTTCTTGTTGGTCCAAGCTGTAGCTTTTTGTTAGTCTGACTTCTCTTGTCGGTCCAAGCTGTAGCTTTCGTTGGTCTGACTTATCTTGTCAGTCCAAGCTAAGTTATTTTTAGTAGTCCATTTTTAGTCAGACCTCGTCAGGCCACTTTAATGGATTACTTTTTATAACTTCTTGCATTGATCTGTTTTGTTTGCTTTCACTTTGCCGACTTTGTCGTGATCAGGCGGTGAATTTGGTTTTCACCTTGCTGACCTTGTCGTGATCGGGAGGTGAATTTAGTTTTCACCTTGCCGACCTTGTCGTGATCGGGCGGTGAATTTAGTTTTCACCTTGCCAACCTTGTCGTGATCGGGCGGTGAATTTTTGTGCTCAGATCAATGCGTCTTGGTAGGAAACTTTTTTAGGAAATCTTAAAAACTTTATTCAAGTAGAAAATAGGCATAAAGACAAGAATATATACATATGAGTGTTTACCTTTCTAAATCGGGCAATTTTGTAGATCTTGGCTTGGTGCCTCATTAAAAAAGCTTTTCAGGAAAAAGAGTGCACCTTGACCTAAGATCTTTATTACTTTCTAACTATAGTACCTTCTTAGGTTACAGGCATGCCATGACCTTGGTAGCTCTCCTCCCTCTAAGTCAGATACCTTGTAGTAGCCTTTTCCCAGTACTTCTACTACTCGATAAGGTCCTTTCCAGTTAGTTGCTAACTTCCTCTCTCCTGATCGACCTGCTCCGATGTCATTTCAAATTAGGATGAGATCGTTGTTGGCAAAGCTTCACTGGATTACCCTCTGATTATACCTTGAAGTCATTCGGTGCTTTAGAGCCTCTTCTCTAATCCGAGCTTTTCTCGAACTTCTGGAAGTAGGTCGAGCTCTTTCCTTTGATTTTGGGAGTTGGCCTCTTTATTATAGAGGATTATTCTGGGGGATCTTTCCTCTATCTCCACTGGGATCATTGCCTCCATTTTGTAAGCAAGTCGGAAGGGTGATTCCCCTATGGTGGAGTGCGGAGTTGTCCGATATGCCCATAGGACTTGTGGGAGCTCTTCGGCCCAAGCTCCCTTTGCATCCTGTAGTCTCTGTTTTAACCCAGCTAGTATGACTTTGTTGGTAGCTTCTGCCTGTCCGTTAGCTTGTGGGTGTTCTACGGATGTGAATTGGTGCTTTATTTTCAAATAAGCTACCAAGTTCCTGAAACCTGTATCAGTGAATTGAGTGCCATTATCTGTGGTGATGGAGCAAGGGACCCAAACCTTGTAGTAATATTTCTGTATAGAAATTTTTGACTTCTTTGAGCGGTGGCATCAGCTAGGGGCTCTGCCTCAATCCATTTTGTTAAATAATCTACCCCTAAAATGGGAAAATTAACTTGTCCGGACCCCTGGGGAAAAGGTCTGAGGAGATTGATGGGTGGAAAGTTAGATTTCCACACAAAACTCACCGGCAAGTGTACCGGGTCGCATCAAGTAGTAATAACTCACAAGAGTGAGGTCGATCCCACAGGGATTGATGGATCAAGCAATTTTAGTGGGTGATTAATTTAGTCAAGCTAACATTGGTTAGTTGGATGAAATTAAAGCAACAGAACACAAGTTGTAGGAATTGTAAAATGCAGAAGGTAAATGACAGAAGCTTAGAGAGCAAGGAATATAAATTGACAGAATCTTAAATGACAAGAAATGTAAATTGCATGAAATGTAAAGGGGGCTGGGTATTGGAAATTAAAGAGGCTGAAAATCAAAGCTCAGGACAATTGCAGGAATTGTAAATTGCAGGAAATGTAAATCAAGCTCACAGCAAACTCAAATGTAAATTGCAGCGGAATTAAATTGCATAAAAGTAAATTGAACAATGAAAACAGAAAGCAATGGGAACAGAAGATTAAAATCAAGCTCAATGTAACTGAATTGTAAAACTACAGAAAGCGAAATTGGAGTAGAAGATTCCAGGAATTTAATTTTGCATAAACTGAATTCAATGTAACTCAAATGTAGAAAGTGCAGAAAAATTAAAAGTGTTTCAAAGAAAGCTTTCTATTATACTCCTACTCCTATTGCTCTCTAGCAGAGCCAGCCTTTTTTTTTTTTGAAAATGAAACAGATGCCTTTATATAGGCTTCAAAAATAAAAATGAAATTGAAATTGAAAACAAATTACAATTAAATGAAATTCCTAATCTAATTGATCCTTGTGCCTTTGAGTGAAGTCAATTGGGCTTTGCTTGCTTTGGATTTGAATGAAAGTGGATCCGGATGCATTTGGTGACTTGGTTCTGTGAAGAATTGGATCCAAGATGGCATTTGATTGAAAATGGACCAAGGGTGCTAGCTCCAGTGGAGCACTCCATTTGGTTAGTGAACTGAGCGCTCACTAGCCCCTTGTGTTCCCCTTTCGAGCCTTGGTCATTGCCTCTCTTTGTGCCAATTTCCTCTTTGCCCATAGCGCTCAGTTAGGTGATGCAACGTAGCGCTCCTTTGATGCGTGGTTCCCTCTTTGAGCCTTGGTCATTGCCTTGTTTTTTAGTTTCCTAGTAGCGCTCAGTTGAAACATTCGAACGTAGCGCCCTTGCGTCCCTTGTGCGAGCTTTGCTTTTCTTCATGAGGCCTGAAAAAGTGAACAAAATTGAACGTGGCGCTCTATTTATTGAACGCTAGGCTTCACGTTCTCATGCTTGTAGCGTTCCGTTGCTTTACTGAACGCTAGCGTTCATTCATGGATTGGCCTTGCATGCTTTTAACGCCTTTGGCAAAGGAAATTTAATAATGCATGCATTCATTTGTTTAATTAATTAATTGCTAATGCATTAATCGTTAAAGCATGATATGTTCGTTGGCCAATTGGCTTTAACGCCATTAATAATGAAATGCATGCTTTAATTTATTTCATTGCATTATTGATTGAATGTTTTATGCATGCATGCTTTTATTGGTTTTAATAATAATGCCAATGTATTAACGTTGCTTTCATTCAATTTAAATGCATGCATGCTTTACTAATTTCATGATGCATGCATAAGGCATTAATGCATGCCATGGCTTCATGGTCATGGGCCACACTTTTAAAAGCGTGGCCTAAGGTTCCAAAGCATGCTCAATCTTCAAAGTGTGCCCAAAATTCCTCTTTTCTTTTTTTTAGCTTATTTTGTACTTTTTTTGCTTCTTTTTCTTCTTATTTCCTACGAAGTTTATAAAATTAAAAGATCAAAGAAATATTCTATTTAAGCACAAAAACATTCAATATTTAAGCACTAATAATAAATTTCTTGTATGAAAAAGCATAGAAAAACATGACATGATGACATGTCATCAGAGATCGAATCCCCACTTTGCAAATGGCCAGGGTGACATCACACTGATTAGCTCTTCTGGTGGGGCGATATGGAAATTAGCATGCTTCTGACATGGTGGACATATCTTGATGAACTCTGTTGCTTCTTTTTGTAAGGTCGGCCAGAAGAACCTTACTCGAAGTACCTTTTTCGAAAGAGCTCATGCCCCTAAGTGATTGCCACACATGTCAGTATGTATCTCTTCCAGGACTTCCTTTGTATTGGATGTAGGTACACATATTAGGAGGGGTGTCGAGATCCCTCTCCTATATAAGACATTACGCACTATAGTATAGTACTGTGCTTCTCGTATTAGCCGCTTTGCCTCCTTCTTTTCTATGCGAAGTGTCTCTATTTTGAGGTATTTGATTATGGGGGTTATCCACCCTTGATCCTGACCTGATATGGTTAGGACCTTTTCTTCCTCTAAGATTGATGGATTTTGCAGTGTTTCTTGGATGACGATTATATTATCACACCTGCACCACTTCCGGTTTTGTTTGAGGAACCATCCACGTAGAGATTCCAGTTTGTGGGAGTTCCCGGGGTATCAGTGTATTCCGCAATGAAGCCGGCCAGATACTGTGATTTGATGGCTGTCCGAGCTTTATATTACAAATCGAATTCAGACAATTCGAATGCCCACTGCACGATTCTTCCAGCTAAGTCTGTCTTCTGTAGAATGCCTTTTATGGGCTGGCTGATCCGAACTTTGATAGTATGTGCTTGAAAGTATGGGTGAAGTCGTCGAGAAGTGAGTATGAGAGCGTAGGCAAACTTTTCTATCCTTTGATTGTTTAGCTCAGCCCCTTGTAGAGCTTTGCTGATGAAGTATATGGGTTGTTGCCCGCTTTCATCCTCTCTGACTAGTGCTGAGGGTATTGCCCGATTTCCCACTGCAAGGTATAATACGAGTGCTTCTCCCTCCCGTGGTCGGATAAGAATGGATGGTTGCCCCAGGAATTTTTTTAAATCCTGGAAGGCTTGCTCGCACTCTACAGTCCATTCAAACCTCTTTCCTTTCCTTAGTGTGGCGTAAAAGCAGAGGGATCTTATGGCTGAACCGGCTAAAAACCTGGACAGGGCTACCAATCTTCCGTTGAGCTGTTGTACCTCTTTGACGCAGGTTGGATTTTTCATGTCGAGTATAGCTCGACATTTATCTGGGTTCACCTCAATTCCTCTTTGAGTGATCATGAAGCCCAAGAATTTGCCGGCTTCTACCACAAAGGTGCATTTCGCGGGATTGAGTCGCATACCAAGCTTTCTGATGGTGTCGAACACTTTGGTGAGGTCGGGCAACAAGAATTCCTCACTTTGTGTTTTTACCAGTATATCATCTACGTAGACCTCCATTAGTTTCCTGATGTGTTATGTGAAGACTTTGTTCATCAATCTTTGGTAGCTCCTGCATTTTTGAACCCGAATGCCATGACGATATAGCAGTAATTTGCTTTTGGGGTTAGGAACGAGGTCTTTTCTTGATCGGGTGGATACATCGGGATTTGATTGTATCCTGAGTAAGCATCCATGAAGGAGAGGTAATTGTATCCGGAAGATGCATCCACCAGAGCGTCCATACTGGGAAGTGGATAGGGATCTTTTGGGCAGGTTTTATTAAGGTCGGTGTAGTCAGTACACATCTGCCATTTCCCATTTGACTTTTTTACCAATACGATGTTGCCTAGCCATAGTGGGTATGTTACCTCCTTTATGAACCCTGCCTTTAGTAAGGGTTGTACCTGTTCTTCCACAGCTTGGGATTTTTCTGGTCCGAGCTTCCTACGCTTCTGCTGTACTGGCCGAGATCCTGGGTATACCGCCAGTTTGTGACACATTAGTTTGGGATCTATGCCCGGCATGTCTGCGGCCTTCCATGCAAAAAGGTTGGTGTTATCCTTGAGGAACTGTACCAGAGACTCCTTTAAGTCTCCCTTTAAGGTTGCTCCGATATTTGTCATCTTATCCTGGGCATCACCGATTTGGAGCTCTTCAGTTTCGCCTTCAGGCTGTGGACGAAGTTCTTCGCGAGCTCGAACTCCCCCAAGTTTAATAGTGTTGACTTCGTCTCCTTTGGGGCTGCCTTCAAGTGTCAGACTTTCATTGTAACAGCATCGCGCAATTTTTTGGTCTCCCTTTATGGTAGCAATCCTTTCTAGAGTTGGGAACTTCATGCATAGATGTGGAGTCGAAACTACTGCGGTGAGCTGGTTCAGCGTTGTCTGACCTATCAGGGCGTTGTAAGCTGAGCTCACGTTGACTACTATGTAGTCTATGTTGAGTGTCCTTGATCGGGTTCCCTTTCCAAAATTTGTGTGCAGTGAGGTATATCCAAGTGATTAGATTGGAGTGTCTCCCAGTCCAAACAAGTTATTCGGATTTGCTCTGAGCTCTTTTTCTTGTAAGCCGAGTTTGTTGAAGGCGGATTTAAACAAGATATCCGCGGAGCTTCCTTGGTCTACCAGTGTTCTGTGAAGATTAGCGTTGGCCAATATGATAGTAATGACCATGGGATCATCATGTCCCGGGATGACACCTATTACATCTTCTTGAGTAAAGGTAATTGTGGGGAGGTCGGATGACCTATCTCCTTCCTCGACATGATATACTTCTTTAAGGTGTCTTTTGCGAGATAATTTAAAGATCCCTCCTCCTGCGAATCCTCCATTTATCATATGAACATGTCTCTCAAGAGTGTGACGTGGTCATTCAGCCCGTCCGACCTCTTCATCCCTTCTTCTTTTTCTTGGTTCATCCGTTTTGTTGGCTAAGTACTGATCTAGTCACCCTTCCCTTGCAATTTCTCTACAACATTCTTTAGGTCGAAGCATTCATTAGTAGGATGTCCATAAATTCGGTGGTACTCGCAATACTCTGTCCGACTTCCCCCTCCTTTTTTGCTTTTGATTGGGCGGGGTGGTGAGATCTTCTCAGTGTTGCATATTTCTCGGTAAACATCTACAAGAGACACCCGAAGAGGGGTGTAATTGTGGTATTTTCTAGGCTTCTCATTGAGTTGATCTCCTTTTTTCTTGGATTCTTTATCCTTGTCCAGAGAGGGGTAGGAGAATCCAGGTTTTAAGGTCTCTCCTAATCAAGAGTTCTCCTCCATGTTAATATACTTTTCTGCCCGTTCTTGTACCTCGTTCAGGGATGTTGGGTGCTTTTTTGATATGGAGTGGCTAAAAGGTCCTTCTCTCAGGCCATTGATGAGACCCATGATGGCTGCTTCTGTTGGCATACTTTGTATGTCCAGACATGCTTTGTTGAATCTTTCCATGTGGTTGCAAAGACTTTCCCGTTCTCCTTGCTTGATCCCTAACAGGCTCGGGGCGTGTTTGGCTTTGTCCTTCTGGATGGAGAATCTAGCAAGGAATTTTTTGGCTAAGTCGTCAAAACTTGTGATGGATCTAGGAGGCAAACTATCGAACCACTTTATTGCTGTCTTTGTCAGGGTAGTCAGGAAGGCTTTGCAACAAACGACGTCTGAGGCGTCAGTGAGATACATTCTGCTTCTTAAATTGCTGAGATGATGGCTGGGGTCCGAGGTGCCATTATATAATGTCATATCAGGAGCTTTAAAATCTTTTGGAACTTTAGCTTTCATAATCTCCTTGGTGAAGGGATCTTGGTCCTTGTGGGAGCTATCATCGAGACTGGACTGAACGGTTTTAGCTTTGAGGTTAGCTTCGAGCTTTAGGAGCTTGTCCTCTAGATCTCGTCGTCGCCTAGTTTCTCTTTGGAGGTTCCTCTCAGCTTCTCGTTGATGTTTGGCCTCTTTTTCGAGCTGTTTGAGATGATCCTATTACTCATGGATAGCTTCCGAAATTTCTATGTTTGGGGGTTGCTTATCTCGCCCGTTTTGAGGTGTGTCTTTGGAGGTGGCATCCGTGTTTTTGTTTGGCGTTCTATCCACCATATCAAAGTTGTGGTCGTTGTCATGGTCGTCCCCCATGGTGATGGGATGACTTCCAGTTTCCCGGCAACGGCAATAATGTTCTGAGGGTTACCTAAAACTATAGGTCGATCTCGGTCGAGATCTGTGGTCGTGGCCAGAGCTGATGTGTTCGACTTGTTGGACTTGGTGTTGCTGCTAATTCTTCGTCATCAGAGGGTGGTGGTACCTGGAAGAGACTCCGATGCTTAAGTTAGCATGGGTTTTAAGTAGGTATTTTATTTAGAATCCGAGTATGAGTTATACCTGGGTGCTCCAGTGTATTTATAGTAGTGTGGGCTGACCTTTCTAGATAAGATAAGTTAGCTATCTTATTTTATCTTTAAGTGAAGCTGTCTTATCTTTAAGGGGGACTGCCTTTATCTTTCTAGGCTTTAGTTGCCTTTAGATTGGGATATGTCCCTTAGTTTGGGCCTTCTTTGGGCCTCTTGTTGGCGATTTGGCCAAACTCTTTTAAAGAAGATGTCGGGAGACCTGATCTGAAGAGATCGGTCGCTTTGTCTTCAATCAGCCCGGGTCGGATAGCTCAACCCAGGATATGAACAGGAAGGTTTCCAACCACTGAGTTGCTTTGTCCCTTAAAGAGAAGGGAAATAGAAGTAGCTTGTAGATGTCTGGATGTACTCCATTAGTTTTGACAGTGTCACATATCCTTAGGAAAACAGATAGGTGTTGATTTGGGTCCTCCAAAGCACCTCCTCCAAACTGGCAGTTGTTCTGAACCAGAGTAATGAGCTGATGTTTAAGCTCAAAGTTGTTGGCATGTACATTAGGAGTAAGAATGCTACTCCCACAATTCCTAGGATCATGAATAGTATAGGAGGCTAGACCTCTCCTGGCAGGTTCGTTGCTGTTGTTAGCCACTCCTTCCTCATGCACATCATCCTCCATGACTTGATCCAAGTCTTCTTTGGAATCCTCTTCACCAACAACTATTTTCCCTCTAGCTTCTCTTTTCAATCTTAGAAAAGTTTTCTCTGGCTCGGAATCAAAAGAGGTTGATGTTGCCTTTCTCCCTCCTGGCATACACAACAAAAAAACAAACCAAATGCAAGTTGAATACTCTATTGCTAGAGTATATGTTAGAATTAGCCGACACAATGTGTCAAAAAGTTAGTATGCTTAAATAAAAACAAAGAAAAATGCTCAATCTAGACTATCACCTACTTAATCATTGTTAATCTGAATCAATACCCGACAACGGCGCCAAAAACTTGATGACTGGAAATTTGCACAGCACAAATTCCTTCGGCAAGTGTACCGAATCGCCAAGTAATAACTCAATGTTAAGTGAGGACGATCTCACAGTGATTGATGGATTAAGCAATTTTAGTTAAGTAATTGATCTAGTTGATCAAATATTTGATGATTGTTGTGAAATTTGTAGAATGTAAATGACATAAAAAATAAATGACTGAAAGATAAAGAGCTGAAAGTAAATTACTGAATGATAAAGAGCAGAAAATTTAAATGACATGAAATTAAAAGAGCCGAAACTTAAATGGCAAGAAAGTAAAGGCAAGAATGTAAATGGCGATGAAAATTAAATTGCATGAAATGTAAATGGGTTTCGGGTGTTGGGAATCAAAGATAACAAGAAACTTAAAGCAATTGAAAGGAAAAGCAATATTGGGTGAGATTCATTAGGGATTGGAGATATTATAATCCTTCATTAATCAATGGGTCTCAACTTCATTCTAAATCATATAAAGTAGATCTATGGCGAATTATAATTAATTGAGTTCCAATTCCTTGGAACCCAATTTCTCTTAACATAACCAATTGCCAACTCCTTGATCTAATTGTTTATGAGAAGATGTTAAGTTCAATTCTCTTATCCAAAAGCCACACAAACTCTTAGGATCTCAATTCAAACTAGGAATTTATTGATCAAAAGATTTATGAGAGAAAGAGCTTCAAACTAATTTCTATGATTCCCCTTCCAAGGATCACATAGAAATTCAAATGGATCTAAACCCCCTTCCGGTAGTGAATAGATCTATTAAGCACAAAAGTTATCTCTTAGCTACAACAAGCGGATTGAGAAGAAGAAGAATTTCCTTAATTCATTTGATTTACAACAGAGCTCCTCCCCCTAATGATGTGGGGTTTAGTTCATCATTGCTCTGAAAAACTTAGAATGAAAAAGAAAGTACATGAAAAGTAACTAAGTACAGAGAAGAAAGAAAATAAATTCAGAGTTTCCCAATTGGGATCCTCTTCTATTAGAGTACGTAATCCCCTTTCAAGTTCAAAACTCTTCCTATATATACTACTTGTGTGATCTTCAAATGAGTCTTCAAGTACTTGGATGTGAGCCCTTGGCCTTAGTTGAAGCAGTTAGCAAACCCTTTGGGCTTTTCTCAGCTTTCTGGAAGATATTAGTTGAAGCAGCATTGACGTTAGGGTGGAGGTTAGTGTGGATAACGCTCTGTACATTGCATGGCTCGCTGATGTTAGTACTGGCGTTAGTGGCACTAACGTTGTTACTAACACCCCAAGTCTTCCTTGCTCCATGTTATTGCTGGCGTTAGTGGCATTAACGTGGCCACTAACGCCACCAATCTTGCCCTTGTCGCTGGCGTTAGTGAATGGCTAACTCCACTACTAACGCCACTGGTGCACGAAATTGTGATCATCAATGGCGCCATCAACATGGTACGCTCAATTGTTGGAATGAAGCAAGCTATGGTCATCTTGTAAATCTCAGTCAGGCGGATATAGAATGGTCATGGAGTTTTCGAATATTAATAATAAAATAGGGATAGAAATGCTTATGTAAATCCTTGATGAGAATTTCAGATAAATGCATGGAGATGCTTTTGTCCCTCTAAACCTCCGCTTTCCTGCTGTCTTCATCCAATCAGTCTTACTCCTTTCTATGGCTGGCTTTATGTAAGGACATCACCGCTGTCAATGGCTACTTTTGATCCTCTCTGGAAAATGGTCCGATGCGCTGTCACTGCATGGCTAATCATCTGGAGGCGTCACCCTTGTCAATGGCCATATCCTATCTTCTTGTGAAAATGGTCCAAATGCTCTGTCACAGCACGGCTAATCATCTGAGGTTCTCGATCATACTGGAATAGGATTCACCCTCCTTTTGCGTCTGTCACTACGCCCAGTACTTGTGAGTTTGAAGCTTGTCACAGTCATTCAATCCCTGAATCCTACTCGGAATACCACAGACAAGGTTTAGACTTTCCGGATTCTCATGAATGCCGCCATCAATCTAGCTTATACCACGAAGATTCTGATTAAGAGATCTAAGAGATACTCATTCAATCTAAGGTAGAACGGAAGTGGTTGTCAGGCACGCGTTCATAAGGAATGATGATGATTGTCACATTCATCACATTCAGGTTGAAGTGCGAATGAATATCTTAGAAGCGGAATAAGTTGAATTGAATAGAAAAACAGTAGTACTTTGCATTAATCTTTAAGAAACAGCAGAGCTCCACACCTTAATCTATGGAGTGTAGAAACTCTACCGTTGAAAATATATAAGTGAAAAGTCCAGGCATGGCCGAATGGCCAGCCCCCATGATCTAAGAACTAGCCGTCCAAAGATGTCTAACACGATAGTAAACAGTCCTATTTATACTAAACTAGTTACTAGGGTTTACAGAAGTAAGTAATTGATGCATAAATCCACCTCCGGGGCCCACTTGGTGTGTTCTTGGGCTGAGCTTGAATGTTACACGTGCAGAGGCTCTTTCTGGAGTTAAACGCCAGGTTGTAACGTATTTCTGGCGTTCAACTCTGGTTTGTGACATGTTTCTGGCGTTTAACTCCAGACAGTAGCGTAGAACTGGCGTTCAACGCCCTTTTTACATCGTCTAAACTCGGCCAAAGTATAGACTATTATATATTGCTGGAAAGCCCTGGATGTCTACTTTCCAACGCAATTGGAAGCGCGCCGTTTTGAGTTCTGTAGCTCCAGAAAATCCACTTTGAGTGCAGGGAGGTCAGAATCCAACAGCATCAGCCCTGGATGTCCAACGCAATTGGAAGCGCGCCGTTTTGAGTTCTGTAGCTCCAGAAAATCCACTTTGAGTGCAGGGAGGTCAGAATCCAGAATCCAAAGCAGTCCTTCTTCAACCTCTGAATCTGATTTTTGCTCAAGTCCCTCAATTTCAGC
>NC_029793.2:61713247-61762660 GCF_000816755.2 Arachis ipaensis | reverse complement strand
TGGACCTTGACTTTAACCGCTCAGTCTCAAGTTTTCACTTGACACCTACACGCCACAAGCACATGGTTAGGGACAGCTTGGTTTAGCCGCTTAGGCTAGGATTTTATTCCTTTAGGCTCTCCTATCCACTGATGCTCAAAGCCTTGGGATCCTTTTTATTTACCCTTGCCTTTTGGTTTTAAGGGTTATCGGCTTTTTGCTGTTGCTTTTTAGTTTTAAGAGCTTTTGGCTTTTTCTGCTTGCTTTTCTTTTTCTTTCTATTTTTTTCGCTATTTTTTTCTCTTTTTTTTTCTCCAAGCTTTGTTCTTTGCTTCTTTTTCTTGCTTCAAGAATCATTTTTATGATTTTTCAGATTATCAAATAACATGTCTCCTTGTCATCATTCTTTCAAGAGCCAACATATTTAACATTCATAAACAACAACATCAAAATACATATGCACTGTTCAAGCATTCATTCAGAAAACAAGAAGCATTGTCACCACATCAATATAATTAAACTATGTTCAAGGATAAATTCGAAACTCATGTACTTCTTGTTCTTTTGAATTAAAACAGTTTTCATTTAAGAGAGGTGATGGATTCATAGGACATTCATAACTTTAAGACAAAGTTACTAAATACTAATGATCATGTAATGAAGACACAAACTTAGATAAGCACTTAACATAGAAACGAAAAATAGAGAATGTAAGAACAAGGAATGAGTCCACCTTAGTGATGGTGGCGTTTCCTTCTTGAGGAACCAATGATGTCCTTGAGCTCTTCTATGTCTCTTCCTTGTCTTTGTTGCTCCTCCCTCATTGCTTTTTGATCTTCTCTAATTTCATGAAGGATGATGGAGTGCTCTTGATGTTCCACCCTTAGTTGTCCCATGTTGGAACTTAATTCTCCTAGGGAGGTGTTGATTTGCTCCCAATAGTTTTGTGGAGGGAAATGCATTTGAGGCATCTCCGGGATCCCATGGTGATGAGCTTCATGCGCCTCTTGAGCTCCATGAATGGGCTCTCTTGCTTGCTCCATCATTTTCTTAGTGATGGGCTTCTCTTCCTCAATGGGAATGTCTCCTTCTATGAAAGCTCTAGCTGAGTAACATAGATGGCAAATAAGATGAGGAAAAGCTAGCCTTGCCATGGGGGAGGACTTTTCGGCTATTTTGTAGAGTTCAAGGGAGGTGACTTCATGAACTTCTACTTTCTCTCCAATCATGATGCTATGAATCATGATGGCCCGATCCACAGTAACTTCGGATCGGTTGCTAGTGGGGATGATGGAGCGTTGTATGACCTCTAAAGTATTTCCCCCGAACCATTGTGAGATAATTCTTTGGGTCCGGGTTCTTACTTTGATCATGGTTCCTAGTGATCCATGCATTGGCATAGAACTCTTGAACCATTAGGATGCCGACTTGTTGGATGGGTTTTGTTAGAACTTCCCAACCCCTTCTTTGGATTTCATGTCAAATCTCCGGATACTCATTCTTCTTGAGCTTGAAAGGGACCTCAGGGATCACCTTCTTCTTGGCCACAACATCATAGAAGTGGTCTTGATGAGCTTTGGAGATGAATCTTTCCATTTCCCATGACTCAGAGGTGGAAGCTTTTGTCTTCCCTTTCCCTTTTCTAGAGGATTCTCCGGTCTTAGGTGCCATCAATGGTAATAGAAAAACAAAAAGCTTATGCTTTTACCACACCAAACTTAGAATTTTTGCTCGCCCTCGAGCAAGAGAATAAAGAATAGATGAAGAAGAAGAAGAAATGGAGGAGAGGGAGAGGGAGATGTGTTTCTGTCAAGAAGGGGAAGAGAGGGTTGTGTTGTGTGAATTTGAAGAAGAATGGAGGGATATATATAGGGAAGGGAGGGGGGGTAAGGTTTCGGCCATATAGGGTGGGTTTGGGTGGGAAATTGCTTTTGAATTTTGAGGGTAGATGGTGTTTATGAGGTAGGTTTATGGGGAAGAGTGGATGGATGTGAGTGGTGAAGTGGTGATAGGGAAGAGGGATTGAGGTGATTGGTGAAGAGTTTTGGGGAAGAGTGTTTATGGGATTGTGTGAAAGAGGGGTGAGGAGAAGTGAGTGGAGGTAGGTGGGGATCCTGTGAGGTCCACAGATCCTGAGGTGATCCTGTGGGGTCCACAGATCCTGAGGTGTTCAAGGATTTACAACCTTGCACCAAATTAGGCATGCAAGATGCCCTTGCACACAACTCTGGGCGTTCAGCACCTGATTGGTGCTTGTTCTGGGCGTTGAACGCCCATTTGTTGCCCATTTCTGGCGTTGAACGCCAGAACCATACTTGTTCTGGGAGTTCAGCACCAGCTCTTCTCCAGGGTGCAATTTTGGCGTTCAAACGCCCAGATGCTGCCCATTTTAGGCGTTCAGCACGAAAACCATGCTCTGTTCTGGCGTTGAACGCCAGCCAGATGCTTCTTACTGGCGTTTAAACGCTAGTAAGGTCTTCCTCCAGGGTGTGATTTTTCTTCTGCTGTTTTTGATTCCGTTTTCAATTTTTATATTTATTTTGTGACTCCACATGATCATGAACCTAATAAAACATGAAAAATAATAAAAATAGAAATTAGATAAAAATTGGGTTGCCTCCCAACAAGCGCTTCTTTAATGTCAATAGTTTGACAGTGGGCTTTCATGGAGCCTCACAGATGTTCAGAGCATTGTTGAGACTCTCCAACACCAAACTTAGAGTTTGGATATGGGAGTTCAACACCAAACTTAGAGTTTGGTTGTGGCCTCCCAACACCAAACTTAGAGTTTGACTGTGGGGGCTCTGGTTGACTCTGCAATGAGAGAAGCTTACTGTGCTTCCTCTCCATGGGTACAAAGAGAGATCCTTGAGTTTTATACACAAGGTTGTCCTCATTTAATTGAAGGATCAATTCTCCTCTGTCCACATCAATCACAGCTCTTGCTGTGGCTAGGAAGGGTCTTCTAAGGATGATGAATTCATCCTCATCCTTCCCAGTATCTAGGACTATGAAATCAGCAGGGATGTAAAGGCCTTCAACCTTTACTAACACGTCCTCTACTTGTCCATAAGCCTGTTTTCTTGAATTGTCTGCCATCTCTAATGAGATTTTAGTGGCTTGCACCCCATAGATTCCCAGTTTCTCTATTACAGAGAGGGGCATGAGGTTTATCCCTGAACCAAGGTGACACAGAGCCTTCTCAAAGGTCATGGTGCCTATGGTACAAGGTATTAAGAACTTTCCAGGATCCTGTTTCTTCTGAGGCAATCTCAGTTGATCCAGATCACTTAGTTCATTGGTGAATAAGGGAGGTTCATCTTCCCAAGTCTGAATACCAAATAATTTGGCATTCAGCTTCATGATTGCACCAAGAAACTTGGCAGCTTGCTCTTCAGTAACATCCTCATTTTCTTCAGAAGAGGAATACTCATCAGAGCTCATGAATGGCATAAGGAGGTTTAATGGAATCTCTATGGTCTCTAGATGAGTCTCAGATTCCTTTGGTTCCTCAAATGGAAGCTCCTTATTGATCACTGGACGTCCCAGGAGGTCTTCCTCCTTGGGATTCACGTCCTCTCCTTCCTTCACAGGTTCGGCCATGGTGATTAATTCAATGGCCTTGCACTCTCCTTTTGGATTTTCTTCTGTATTGCTTGGGAGAGTACTAGGAGGGATTTCAGTGATCCTTTTACTCAGCTGGCCTACTTGTGCCTCTAAATTTCTAATGGATGACCTTGTTTCATTCATGAAACTCATAGTGGCCTTATATAGATCAGAGACTAGGTTTGCTAAATTAGAGGTACTTTGTCCAGAGTTCACTGTCTGTTGCTGAGTGGATGATGGAAAAGGTTTATTATTGTTAAACCTATTTCTTCCACCATTATTAAATCCTTGTTGAGGCTTTTGATCCTTCCATAAGAAATTTGGATGATTTCTCCATGATGGGTTATAGGTGTTTCCATAAGGTTCACCCATATAATTTACCTCTGCTATTGCAGGGTTTTCAGGATCATAAGCTTCTTCTTCAGAAGATGCCTCTTGAGTACTGTTGGATGCAGCTTGCATTCCATTCAGACTCTGAGAAATCATATTGACTTGCTGAGTCAATATTTTGTTATGAGCCAATATGGCATTTAGAGTATCAATTTCAAGAACTCCCTTCTTCATAGGCGTCCCATTACTCACAGGATTCCTCTCAGAAGTGTACATGAACTGGTTATTAGCAACCATGTCAATGAGTTCTGGAGCTTCTGCAGGCGTTTTCTTTAGGTGAATGGATCCACCTGCAGAAATATCCAATGACATCTTAGCCAATTCAGATAGACCATCATAGAATATATCCAGGATGGTCCATTCTGAAAGCATGTCAGAAGGACACTTTTTGGTCAGTTGCTTGTATCTTTCCCAAGCTTCATAGAGGGATTCACCTTCTTTCTGTCTGAAAGTTTGAACATCCACTCTAAGCTTGCTCATCTTTTGAGGAGGAAAGAACTTGGCTAAGAAAATCGTGACCAGCTTGTCCCAAGAGTTCAGGCTATCTCTGGGTTAAGAGTCCAACCACACTCTAGCTCTGTCTCTTACAGCAAAAGGGAAAAGCATGAGCCTGTAGACTTCAGGATCTACTCCATTAGTCTTAACAGTATCACAGATCTGCAAGAATTCAATTAAGAACTGAAAAGGATCTTCAGATGGAAGTCCATGAAACTTGCAGTTCTGCTGCATCAGAGAAACTAATTGAGGTTTCAGCTCAAAGTTGTTTGCTCCTATGGCAGGAATGGAGATGCTTCTTCCATGTAAATTGGAATTAGGTGCAGTAAAGTCACCAAGCATTCTCCTTGCATTATTGTTGTTGGGTTCGGCTGCCATCTCCTTTACTTGTTTGAAATTTTCAATAAGGTTGTCTCTGGATTGTTATAATTTAGCTTCTCTTAGTTTCCTCTTCAGAGTCCTTTCAGGTTCTAGATCAGCTTCAACAAGAATGCCTTTTTCCTTGTTCCTGCTCATAAGAAAGAGAAGAGAACAAGAAAAGAAGAGGAATCCTCTATGTCACAGTAAAGAGGTTCCTTATTGTTAGTAGAAGAAGAAAAGGAATAGGGGTGAAGAAGAATGAAGAATCCAAACACAAGGGTAAGGATAGGAGCAGTGATGTGAGATGAAGAGAAGTGTTAGTAGATGAATAAATAATTAGAAGGAGATGAGGGAGAAGGATTTTTGAAAATTATTTTTGAAAAAGGGTTAGTGATTTTCGAAAATAGTTTTTGAAAAAAGGTTAGTAATTTTCGAAAATTAAAATCAAAAATGAAAATAATTAGTCAATAAAAAAAGAAATTTTGAAAAAGAGGGAAGATATTTTCGAAAATTAGAGAGAGAGAGTTAGTTAGGTGGTTTTGAAAAAGATAAGAAACAAACAAAAAGTTAGTTAGTTAGTTGAAACAAATTTGAAAATCAATTTTGAAAAGATAAGAAGATAGGAGGTTAGAAAAGATATTTTAAAATCAAATTTTTGAAAAAGATATGATTTTGAAAAAAAAAAGATAAGATCAAAAGATATTTTTGAAAAGATATGATTGAAATTAGTTTTGAAAATGATTTGATTTTTAAAATCACAATTAATGACTTGATTCACAAGAAATCACAAGATATGATTCTAGAGCTCAAAGTTTGAATCTTTCTTAACAAGCAAGTAACAGACTTGAAATTTTTTAATCAAAACATTAATTGATGATGTTATTTTCGAAAATTAGGAGATAAAGATAAGAAAAAGATTTTTGAAAAATATTTTTTAAATTTTCGAAAATAAATAAGAAAAATGAAAAAGATTTGATTTTTGAAAAAGATTTTGAAAAAGATAAGATTTTTAAATTGAAAATTTGATTTGACTCATAAAAACAACTAGATTTTAAAAAGTTTTAAAAAAGTCAACTCAAATTTTCGAAATTTATGAGTGAAAAAGGGAAAGATATTTTTTTTTATTTTTTAATTTTTAATGATGAGAGGGAAAAACATGAAAAATGATGCAATGCATGAAAGTTATGAATCAAAGTATGTGATAAATGCAAGAACATCATGAATGTCAAGATGAACACCAAGAACACTTTGAATGTCATGATGAACATCAAGACTTATTTTTGAAAAATTTTTAATGCAAAGAAAGCATGCAAGACACCAAACTTAAGAATTTTTCATGTATAGACACTATGAATGCAAGAATGCATATGAAAAATAAGAAAAGACACAAAACATGAAAACATCAATATCAAACAAGAAGACTTACCAAGAACAACTTGAAGATCATGAAGAACACTATGAATGCATGAATTTTTCGAAAAATGCAAGATGAGTATGCAATTGACACCAAACTTTCAACTTGACTCAAGACTCAAACAAGAAACATGAAATATTTTTTTGATTTTTATGATTTTATGATTTTTTTTTGTATTTTCTTTTAATTTTTTTTTTCGAAAATCATTTTGAAAAAGAAAAATAAGGATTCCAAAATTTTTAATATGAATTCCAGGAATCTTATGCTCTTTAAACTAAAGCTCCAATCAAAGGGTCAGGCATGGCTTAATAGCCAGCCAAGCTTTAGTATGTAACTCAGACATGACACGCCTGACATTCCCTACCCAGAAGAATTAGACATGGCTTTACAGCAAGCCAGGCTTCAACATGCTTCATGAAACACTAGAATTCATTCTTAAAAATTCTGAAGAAAAATATATTTTTGAAAACATTTTTATTTTAAATTTTTTTTCGAAAACAAAGGAGAAATTTTTGAAAGATTTTTGAAAAATTTTTGAAAATAAAACAAAAAGAAAATTACCTAATCTGAGCAACAAGATGAACCGTCAGTTGTCCAAACTCGAACAATCCCCGGAAACAGCGCCAAAAACTTGGTGCACGAAATTGTGATCATCAATGGCGCCATCAACATGGTACGCTCAATTGTTGGTATGAAGCAAGCTATGGTCATCTTGTAAATCTCAGTCAGGCGGATATAGAATGGTCATGGAGTTTTCGAATATTAATAATAAAATAGGGATAGAAATACTTATGTAAATCCTTGATGAGAATTTCAGATAAATGCATGGAGATGCTTTCGTCCCTCTAAACCTCTGCTTTTCTGCTGTCTTCATCCAATCAGTCTTACTACTTTCTATGGCTGGATTTATGTAAGGACATCACCGCTGTCAATGGCTACTTTTGATCCTCTCTGGAAAATGGTCCGATGCGCTGTCACTGCATGGCTAATCGTCTGGAGGCGTCACCCTTGCCAATGGCCGTATCCTATCCTCTTGTGAAAATGGTCCAAATGCTCTGTCACAGCACGGCTAATCATCTGAGGTTCTCGATCATACTGGAATAGGATTCACCCTCCTTTTGCGTCTGTCACTACGCCCAGTACTCGCGAGTTTGAAGCTTGTCACAGTCATTCAATCCCTGAATCCTACTCGGAATACCACAGACAAGGTTTAGACTTTCCGAATTCTCATGAATGCCGCCATCAATCTAGCTTACACCACGAAGATTCTGATTAAGTGATCTAAGAGATACTCATTCAATCTAAGGTAGAACGGAAGTGGTTGTCAGGCACACGTTCATAAGGAATGATGATGCGTCTGTCACTACGCCCAATACTCGCGAGTTTGAAGCTTGTCACAGTCATTCAATCCCTGAATCCTACTCGGAATACCACAGACAAGGTTTAGACTTTCCGAATTCTCATGAATGCCGCCATCAATGTAGCTTACACCACGAAGATTCTGATTAAGTGATCTAAGAGATACTCATTCAATCTAAGGTAGAACGGAAGTGGTTGTCAGGCACACGTTCATAAGGAATGATGATGATTGTCACGTTCATCACATTCAGGTTGAAGTGCGAATGAATATCTTAGAAGCGGAATAAGTTGAATTGAATAGAAAAACAGTAGTACTTTGCATTAATCTTTGAGGAACAGCAGAGCTCCACAGCTTAATCTATGGAGTGTAGAAACTCTACCGTTGAAAATACATAAGTGAAAGGTCCAGACATGGCCGAATGGCCAGCCCCCATGATCTAAGAACTAGGCGTCCAAAGATGTCTAATACAATAGTAAACAGTCCTATTTATACTAAACTAGTTACTAGGGTTTACAGAAGTAAGTAATTGATGCATAAATCCATTTCCGGGGCCCACTTTGTGTGTGCTTGGGCTGAGCTTGAATGTTACACGTGCAGAGGCTCTTTCTGGAGTTAAACGCCAGGTTGTAACGTATTTCTGGCATTCAACTCTCGTTTATGACATGTTTCTGGCGTTTAACTCCAGACAGCAGCGTAGAACTGGCGTTCAACACCCTTTTTAAGTCGTCTAAACTCGGCCAAAGTATAGACTATTATACATTGCTGGAAAGCCCTAGATGTCTACTTTCCAACACAATTGGAAGCGTGCCATGTTTAGTTCTGTAGCTCCAGAAAATCCACTTTGAGTGTAGGGAGGTCAGAATCCAACAGCATCAGCAGTCCTTCTTCAACCTCTGAATCTGATTTTTGCTCAAGTCCCTCAATTTCAGCCAGAAAATACCTGAAATCACATAAAAATACACAAACTCATAGTAAAGTCCAGAAATGTGAATTTAACATAAAAACTAATGAAAATATCCCTAAAAGTAACTAGATTCTACTAAAAACATACTAAAACCAATGCCAAAAAGCGTATAAATTATCCGCTCATCAGCCACCAAGTTTGCCTTCCCACGTTAGTACTGGAGTTAGTGGCACTAACTTGGCCATTAACACCAATCCTTCCTTTGAGTGATTCCATCGCCGGTGTTAGTGAGTGGTTAACTTCACAACTAATGCCACTCTTCCTTGCTTCCCCTACGTTAATACTGGCGTTAATGGCGTTAACGTGGCCACTAACGCCACTCCTCCCTTAGAAGCGTGCGTTGATACTGGCGTTAGTGGTGTTAATGTGGCCACTAACGCCACTCCTCTCCTGCTTTCCTCTGCCTCTTTTTGCCTATCACCAATCAAATAATTGCATCAATGCTTTGCTATAATCACAAGATAATGCATCATTCACTAAATCAAGTAATTATTTGCATTAATCTCATGAAAATGTGTATAATTTACAATGTTGATTAAATCTAGACATGCATACATAACTCATCCAAATGCTTGGTTGTTGACTAAGAAAATCCATGAAACTAATCTAAAACATACTAAAAATGGCTTGTAAAGCTAGCCAAGATGCCCTGGCATCACAACACCAAACTTAAATCTTGCTTGTCCCCAAGAAAGTAATAAAACATAATAAAAATGAATGAGAATACAGAGAGATATGAGTCCTTATTGAGAGATTTCAAGCTCTGGTTCATGGAGTTTCATGCATGACAACTTAGGTTTATACTCTTATTGGTTTCTGGACTATAATATGCTCTTTAGGTACTAACTCTGTTACCTTCTATGAGACTCTTATTCTTTGGTCCTTAGCTTAACTTTTGCTTTCTTTTTCTTCTTTCTAGAGGCTTATTACTCTATTTAGCTAAGTGCTTTGTGTTAAGGCAGCTCTTTATGATAAGCTTTCAGCCAAAACTCCCGGACTAGTTGGTTCAAGGTGCTAGGTGTTGAAACACCCCTGAGGACTTACTTACTCAAGCCTCTCTTCAACACATACACACCACAGGCACTTGGTTTGTAATTTTATCCATAAGACTTTGGTACCCAGCACCTCTTTGGGTCACTAAGTGCTTTGTAACAAGATTGCTCTTGATAGTGGACTTTTGGTTGATAATCCCGGGTTAGTTAACCTAAGTTATCAAGTGATGAAGCACTCCTCAGAACCAAATCATCCAAGCATATCCATCTACAAAAGCACCACAGGCACATATCTTAGGATTCAAACTATTGGTGCCTTGCTTTATTGCTTGCTTTTTTCTTTCTTTTTTGAGGATCGTTTTATTCATTTGAGTTTCATAGAATGCATATTAAGCTCATACTTAAAGAGATATTCTAGCCTTTATGCTTATTAGTAAACCAACTTAGTTAGTAAATACCACCACATAACCGTAAGACCTTATTCATCTTCTACTAAATTGGACTTTTACTCTTCTGTTTCCCAACATTTTCTTTTATTGAAGCTTAGGAAACAAAGAATACAATTAAAACAAGGTGAAGTGATCTAGGCATTAGACTAGCAAGCCAAAATAAAAATGAACCTAATGCAATTTAATTATGACTAAAAGGACACTGATCAACAGGGGGTACAGTTGCACTTTCAATTAACACATTTAAGCTAGAGACAGTCAAGTAACAACACAACCTCTTGGTGTCCACTTGTTTCTTTCTTGTCATCACCATCTTTAGCTTTTATGTCCTTCTTTGTCTCTTTAGATGATAGTGGATATTTCCTCTAAGAGATCGAATGACTTCCTGCAAAGATATTGAAAGTTGTTTGTTCCCCAAGTACTTGAGAGATGGTTAGCATGCATGTATGCTTGTGATTTTCTAAACTTAAGTTGGTGTGTGAACACCAAACTTAGTTCCTTGCCTACTTCTATATGCAGTAAATTGAATACATGCAGGAAACATCATGTTCTTTTACTAAGAAAACAAACTATGAACTAGAAATTAAACAATTGTTAAGTAGTTTCCATGATTATTTGGAGTTAGTGACTAGTCATGCTATTTGGAGGGTTTCAATGTGTTTTAATGAAATCTGTGGTGGAACACCAAATTTAGCATCACACATTTACCCTTGAATTGTTCACTTTTGACATCACTTTGGTGTGCAACACCAAACTTAGCTCCTTGCAATACAGATAAATCTACTTAACTCTTTTATTGAAACAACTAGGAAAAGAAAGTTACCTCTGGTTGGGTTGTCTCCCAACAAGCACTTCTTTAACGTCATTAGCTTGACATTTGTCCTTATTAGGGAGGCTGATGATCATAGTGCCTGATGCCTAGGCATCTTAAGCTAGTTTCACAAGCCTATTTCATTAGTTTTCATTTGGTTTCATGCACTTTCTTGGGCAATAAGTAAGAATTTGGATGAGAATTGCATTCATGTCTTGACTCAATCAAACATTGTTAATTATGTGCATTTTCATGAGATTTATGCAAGAATTACCTAATGTAATGAATGATGCATTATCTTGTGATTATGGCAACACTTTGATGCATTTTGTTTGGTTGATGATGATAGGTAACGAGAAGCAAGGAAGAAGTAGAGGAAGCATCGTTGGTGGCCAAAGTTGGCTCACCAACGTTGCCACAAACGTTGGCTCAAGGAAAGGAAGCAACATTGGTGGCCAAAGTTGGCTCACCAATGTTGCTACAAACGTTGACTGAGAAGGGAAAACAACATTCCAAGGGAGAGAGTGAGCAACGTTTGTGGCCAAACTTGGCTCACCAACGTTGCCCACCAATGTGCCAAGCATGAGAAGCTACGTTGGTGGCCAAAGTTGGCTCACCAACGTTCCAAGCTTGACATACAACGTTGGTGGCCAAAGTTTGTTCACCAACGTTGCTGGCAATGTTTATAGCAAAAGAGCTGCCAACGTTGGTGTGCCAACGTTACCTAACGTTGGTACACCAACGTCTTTGATAAATCTTCACGTTGGAGCTAGAAAAAGTGTTAGTGTGCGTACGCATGAGTTATTGTCCGCATGTAGAAGGCATGATGCATACGCTCAAGGAGGAACGTTGGTGCACCAACGTTGGTGAACAAACGCCAGTGGCAACGTTCCTAAAGGATTTTAATGGGAACGTTAGCCACCGTTTGTGCACAAACATTCATCACCAACGCCAGCACCAACTTTCATTCCAAATGGCACCCATGCAAGCTTTTGAACGTTAGTGAACTAACGTCCTTGTTAACGTCTCAAAGACTTAATCCTAACTTTCTTCAACTAAGGCCAATGCTCACATCCAAAGACTTGAAGGTTTATTGGAAAAGTGTATAAATCGGATAGATTTTGAAGTTAGAAAAAAGGCTGGGAAGCAGGGACCCTAATGGGGAAACCCTGAAATCATTTTCTTTGTACCTTTCTTTTACTTTCATGTACTTTTCTTTTCCTTTTTGTTTAGCTGAGCAATGATGAACTGAACCCCCACTTCATTAGGGGGAGGAGCTCTATTGTAATTCACATGATTGAATGAAATTATTCTTCTTCTCAATCCGCTTGTTGTAGCTAAAGGATATCTTCTATGTTGATTGTGATTCACTCACTTCGGAAGGGGGTTTGAATCTATTGAATGCCTATGTGAGCCTTGGAAGGGGAATCATAGGCATTAGAATTAAAACTCTATCCTTCATAATTCTCTTGACCAATACCATTCGGGGGGAATTGAGGTCTTGATGATTTGTGTGGCATATGGATATGAAATAAGTACTTAACCTCTTTTCATGACAATTAGATCAAGGAATTGGCAAGATTGATTGTGTTTAGAGAGATTGGGTTGCCAATAAATTGGAACTCAATCAATTACAATCCGCCATAGATCTACTTCATATGATTGAGAAGGAAGTTGAGACCCATTTGATTCATGGTGGATTATGATATCTCTAACCCCTAATGAATCTTTCTCTTTGATATTCTTCATTTTGGTTACCTGAATTCACTTTAATTGCCTTTATTTACTGCTTTCTTGATTCCCAGCACCTAAGACCCTTTTACTTTTCATGCAATTTACTTTCTAGCGCTATTTACATTTGTGTCTTTACTTTCTTGCAATTTAAGATTCAGCCCATTTACATTCCTTGTCATTTAAGTTTCTGTCATTTACTTTTCAACATTTAATTCTCCAGTATTTTACTTTCTAGCATTTAAATTTCAAGTACTTTATATTTTGTTGTCTTACTTTCTTGCAATTTATATTCCATCCATTAAATATCACCAAACACCTTTCAATATTCGCTTGACTAGACAAATCACCCAACTAAAGATGCTTAATCCATCAATCCCTGTGGGATCAACCTCACTCTTGTGAGTTTTTACTACTTGATGCAACCCGGTATACTTGCTGGTAGTTAAAGCGGATGCGTTTTCCGTCCCATCAGTGCCTCAATTTGTCTCCTCTCACTGTGACCTTCCTTTCGGTATCCTGTTTGATGATTTCTATGTGTTCAAGTGAAAGGATCTTGCTCACAGTATAGTATCCAGAAAAGTGTGGAGATATCTCTTGAGAATTCAATTGAGATATCCAAAAAAGTAATTGATCTTGAGAATTTAATATCTCTTGATCCCAATGTTCTTTTTATCTTTAGTTCTTGCTATTTACTTTATGGTTATTTACATTTCCTACACTTTACATTTCCAACACTTTACTTTTTTGTACTTTATATTATGCCATTTACTTTCTTGCACTTTATTGCTTTCCTTTACTTTTATGTCATTTACATTTTCTTGTTGATTATCTCTCCTTAATGTTTTTTTTCTTTTTTGAAAACTAAGCCTTTAGAAGGTGAAGGTGCTAAGCAAAGCAGGAAAGTTGGTGCTCATCAAATCATTCTTGAATAGCTTACCAGTGTATTATTTGAGCCTCTATAAGATGCCGAAGGCAGTTGCTGAGAAGTTGATTCCCTTGCAGCGAAGATTTCTATGGAGTAAGAAGGATGGGAGGAATGGCATAGTGTTGGTGAGATGGGAGTTAGTGCAGGCCCCTGAAAAGCTAGGCAGATTGGGAGTTGGAGATGCTATGATTCGTAATACTGCCTTGTTGTTTAAGTGGTGGTGGCGCTTTGCTAAGGAGGAGTGCCCGCTTTGGAAGAAGATGGTCTTTTCCTGTAATAATCTGAGGCCAAATGAGTTACTGTCCACACAAGTGCTGCCAACTAGAGGAGGCCATGGAAGGATATTTGCCATATGCAAATTAAGGAGCAACATTAAATGATCATAGGCCTGGCTATGAAAATTGGTGATGGACGACGGACTCAGTTTTGGGAGGATGTTTGGTTACAGTTTTGGAACTTCCAATGGAGGCGACAACTATTCTAGTGGGAGTTAGACCTTCTGAGTCAGCTACATGAGATATTGAGATCTGTCAGGCTAGTGAATAATAGAGAGGATAGGGTTGTGTGAAAATTTAATATACTTTGTATCCTTTTGACTAACTCATTTGTGCAAGTGCTACAAGAAGGAATGCTATCAGAGGATGTCACCAGTTACAGCTTCACAAAGACCATCTGGAAAGGTTTGGTTCCACTAAGAGTGGAGCTGTTTGCTTGGTTTGTCCTAGTAGGAAGGGTGAATACCAAGGAATGGCTGAGTCGGTTTGGGATTATTAGCCAGGATGATACGAGTTGTATTTTATGCACTAAGGATGTTGAGCAGGTGCATCACTTGTTTCTTGGTTGTGAATTTGCTTGGCAGGTGTGAAGTGCTTGGGTATCTGTCTTTGGCCAGCCCTGGTCTTTTCCGAGATTGTTGAAGGACCATTTTCTAAGTTGGATAGAGGAGCCGCATAGAAAAGAGGTTCGACAGCAGCGGCTAAGGTGCTTCTGTGCGATCGTTTGGCACATTTGGATGGAGAGGAATAGGAGGATATTTCAGAATCAAACCAAAGGCGTAGAAGATATTATCCACATGACCATGTTCAGCTACAACGAGTGGAGAGGTATCCGATCCTAGTGTTGTTGATGGCTATGCCGGAGATGACATGCGGATCTCCTTTCTTTTGGTTGTTGGTATTTTTTGGAGTTGCTTTTCTGTTTGTGTTGTTTGACTCTGAATGCTCCACCTAGTGTGTTGAGGTCTTTAGTTTTCAAAAACAAATCTTTTCTTAATGTTTGTCTAACTAAAATAATCAATTAACTATTGCTTGCTTAATTTGTTAGTCCTCGTCGAATCGTCCTCACTCTCATGAGTTTTATTATTTGATACGGCCCGGTATATTTGTCGGTAATTATTAACGAAGAAGTAAATTTTTTCGTCATCATAGACACTAGTAACCAATATTAAAAGAAAGAAATAAATAAATAATAAAAATAAAAAAGGAAGGAGTAAAATAATGTGAATAAAATAGACGCAAGTCATGTAACCGATACATGTATTTAATTAATTTCCTTACATGAAGGAAGTGGACATGGGAAAACATAGTGGGACACACATGTTTATTTGTTTCTAGTTTTCTATAACATGTATCCCAATCCAAGAGCCTGAATCACCACCCTTATCCTGCGTTGCCTCCTCTCATTTTTCTCATTTATTTTTAATCAAAAATAATTTCAATCATACCAGTAACAAATTCAGAAAATTTTGATAGTAAAAATAAAATACTTTAAAATAAAAATATTATTTTTATAAAAAATTAATTATTAAATTATCTCCTAAAAATTTATGTATAAATATATATATTATTTAATTTATTTTTAATGTGTATTTTGTATTTTAAAATTTATTTTGTATAAGTAATTATAAAATATGATTAAGTTTCAAAATAGCTAATTTTAAATCAAAATACTAAAATTATAATTTAAATAATAATATATAATTTAAAATTTAATTTTTTATATTTCATATTTTAAAACTTTGACAATATAATCAAAATGTCTTTTTTTTTGTATATATCATTAAACAATCATTTAAAATTCAACTTTCATATAATTAGCTCTTGATGATATTCATAGTTCAAAAAGTTTATTTAATTAGTGTAGATATTATGAAAAAAACTAAAGCTAATTTCAAAAGAAGAAATACAAATGGATAGATAATATTATTTCAAATCGATTTTTAAGAAAGAAGACAAATCCTAATTAATTTTAAAAATTGATCATTATAATGAACATCTAATATGAAGTTCTCAAATTGACTATTAAGTGTTAAAAATTAAATAAAAAATTATTGTAAGAATAAATTTAATAATTTAATAGAGATAAATAAATATTATTATTATATACTACTTAATAAAATTCCAAATTATAGTAAGACCTTGCCCCCACACTCATAAAAATAGATCCGTATTGATACTTACTTGCCTTTACAAAAACAAAACAAAATAAAGAAATTGTAAGTTGAATAATAATTATAGATTTTAATTAAATTGACGTCTAATTTTGGACTGTTGAAGGGGGATGCTGCGTGTGGTCTTTGTTAGATTATGTCTCGTGGTTGATCTGCACTGTTAACAAATTGTTGTCAACTGCGATTCCCTTGATAAATTAGACACCAAAATAACTTATTATGGAAAGAATTATTAAGAGTCACACAATAGTGGGAATTTTGAAATAATATAAAAAAAAACTTTTAAAAATCTAACTTTATTTTCAATGATTCAATTTTTTTTTTAAATTAGAAGCAAATTCGTAATAGAATTGACAATGGATAGAATAAGGTAAAATTTGGACTATACTCTAATCCTACTTATGAATTGAAAATCTCTCAATCCTAACTCTACCCTACTTGATCCTATTCGTAAAAAAAACAAAATTTTTCAAGAAAATATAAAGTTCAATATTCCATATTTCATACATACTAATAAAATAAAAATAAAAAAATAAAATTTAAATTAAAATTAAAAACAATAAAATCTTTAAAAAATCTAACATAAAAGATAAATAACATGGTCATCAAGTTATTAATAAAATTAATTAAAATAATATAAACAAAGATATTATCTTGTCATTCTTTTTCTAAATCTAAATTCTTATAATATTACTCTTTAAATAACAAACGTACTAAATTAGTAATTTAAATATTAGCTTAGAAGTTAATTTAAGTTTTTCAAAAGAAAGAGTTTGTGGATTCGATACGACAATATTCACTTTTTCATTACACATATAATTTGGGTAACGTAGGTATGGTATACTTTGAACCCGTACTATCCTACTCGGTCGGGTGGGGTTGGGTTGGATACCGGCGAATAGGGCATATATTGTCAGCCATAATTTTTAAATATATATAATATATTAGGGGTGCGGATAGGGTATGGTATACCCTGGACCCGCACCCAACCTTAACCGCAAGCAAATCTGCACCACACCCTACCCTACTTGCAGCGGGTCGGGTAGGCAACCCTATCCGATTAGGTATGGTCGGGTTGAATACCCGCGAGTAGGGTATATGTTGCCAGCCCTAAGTTCATCATATTCCTCGGCGAACCTCAACATTTTCACGAAGTTTGCCTAAATCCTCAGGGAACTTCATGCGATTCTCAACCTCGGCGAACCTTACTCCATCCCTGTCTATGGCACCGAAGCTGCTGATGCACCACTATTTGGTGATACATTTTGTGCGTGATTTGGAGGATTTTATCAATATTCTATCACACTTATCCATATAAAATGCATGGTTTTGCGTTTCCTTCCCAATTTCGCTTAATGGATGAAAACATTATTTTTAGGCCTTAATTATGCTATATTTTTATCTCTCTCTATTACCATTCGATGTCGTGATCTGTTTGTTGAGTGATTTTAGAGTTTATAGGGGCAGGAATGGTCTAGAAGAAAAGAAGAGAGCATGCATAAGTGGAAGGAGCATGGAAAATGGAGCTTCGGAGTATTGGCATCGACGCACACACGTAGCCGACGCGCACGCATGGAAGCTGAATTCTGGAATTGGCGCGCGAGTATCGACGCATACGCGTGGCTGGGCGGAAACTTCATCGACGCGTAGGCATGCCTGACGCGCACGCGTGGATTGCAAGACCCAGACGACACGTACGCATGATGCGTGCACCTGATTTTTTTAATGAAAACGTGCCTGGCAATTTCAGCAAAGCTCCTGGCCCAATTCTGAGTGGAATTCTGGCCGAAAAAGATTAAAAAAACCAAGGATCGAAGGAGGACAGATATTTTACACACTTTTCTAGTTAGTTACTTTTGGAAGTTACATTTTTAGAGAGAGAAACTCCAACTTCTCTTTAGGTTTTTGGCTTTCTCAATTCCAATTGTACTTGGATCATTTGGTGAGATCTGAATTTGATTTAATTTTACTTTGCTCTAAATTGTAGATCTTCTTCTTTTACTCTCAATTTGGTGTTCTTGTTACTCTAATATTGTAGATCTTGGATCTAGACCTTGATACTTTGATTTCTATGAATGCATTGAGGAATTTCATGTTCATTGTTATTAATTGTTTGGTTGTTGTCAATTGCTTGTATTAGATAGCTTGAATTCCAATTCTTTTCTCGATTTCATGATGTCATCCATTATTGCTCACCAATTGTTTGAGAAAATTTCATCTTTAGCTATGGAGTAGATTTTCACTCTTGGCTTAGGGGTTGGATAATTGGACGCACTTGAATTGTCAAGGCTTTTATGGATTGATAATTAGAAATTGCTAATTGATTTGAATGACACTAACTCTAGTCTTTCCTTAGGATTTGATTAGGACTTGTGGACTCGAATTGATTATTTTCACTTGACTTTTTTTCATAGTTAGAGGTTATCTAAGTGGAGCAATAACCAATTCTCGTCACAATTGTTAGAGACAATGAGAATAGGAATTCCAATTCCCAACCCTAGCCAAGGCTTTTACATTGATTGATTGTCATTCACTCTTGTTTATTTCAATTTCTTGTGTCCATTAGCTTATTCGTTAATTGTTCATTGCTTTTATGCAAGCTTGTTTACATTTCTCGCATTCAACCTCAAACACCAAAGAGAACTCCTAACCAATGATGTGCACCTTAGGGCAACTCCTAGGGAGAACGACTCGAGACTAATACTCTCGGTTATTGATTTTAAATTGTGGACACACATTTTCTATGTTTGATGCGTTATAGTTTGTTTGTTTAGACTATACTCACGACATAATTCTATTGGAAAAATCTATACCGACAAGATATCGCTAATCAAAATGGCGCCGTTTTCGGGGGGTTGCAAATGTGTGCCATGTTGTTGGTTAGAGTAAATATGTGGATATGTGAATACTTACATTTTCATTGACTATTTGATAGTTCAATTGTTAGTTAGGATTAATCTTTGTTTAGTGCATCTTATTGTCATGAGCTCTATGCCTCTTTCATTGAATGACGTGATTACTCCTGGATCCTAGCTTAGCCACTTTTAATCTGGAAATTGTGAGAACTATCTCACATCTTAGGCAGGCTAGGAGACGGTTAGCCTTTGGAGGTGGTGAAAGGGTTTTTACTAATTCACCAACCGTATCCGAGGGTGAATCAGACACGTCATTTGAGGAGGAAACCATCTATTATTTCATCGATACTACTAATACTTCTTCTATTGATCTATGTAGTGAAACCATGACCGCTCTAAGGAGAGTCACTCTTAAGGAAGCCGGTGCTCCGGACTTTGTTTTTCAACCACTTCAAGTGCGTTATCCGGAGTTAAACGCAAATTTTGAACTCACGATCGCTTTGATTCATCTTCTACCCAAGTTTCATGGACTCCCTGCCCAAGATCCTCTTAGACACCTGAGAGACTTTCAAAGTGTATGTTCAACAACAAGGCGGGAGGGCTCCGATGAGGTTGCTATTTGGTTGTTTGCCTTCTCATTCTCTCTGGAGGGAAGAGCCAAATAGTGGTTCTACACTTTGCCCGATGAGATTGTTGGTGATTGGAATTTGCTTAGAAGGGAGTTCTTAGATAAATTCTTTCCTTCGGAGGTGACGGATAAATTGAGGAAAGAAATTTCATGCATTGTCCAAGGTGAAATGGAAACTCTATACGAGTATTGGGAAAAGTTTTGGAGACTACTTCACTCATGCCCTTACCGTATGATTGACACTATAGTGTTGATAAGCTATTTTTGCCAAGGAATGAAACCACAAGACAAGATCCTCTTGGATACCTCAGGCAATGGTTCCTTGACAAAGTATAGAATGGCGGAGGAGGCATGGCAATTGATTACCGATTTGGCGGAGTCTACCCAACACGCTAGACAAAGAAACAACAATCCAAGAGTTATAAATGAAGTTTCTACTAGTGGTGAGACCGCCGCCCTTACCAAAACCTTGGGAGAAATAAAAAATATTCTAAAGCAACTCCAACTCGATCAACAACAACCTCTACCTCCTCAACAACAACAAAGTCAATAATTGGTCCTCCAAAGAGTGTTGGAAATTTTCTCTTGTTACACCCATTACACCGATGAATGCCCAAACCTCAAAGAAGATAACACCTTGGCGGCTACTAATGCCTATTACAATCGTCTAAACCAAGGTTATCACCAACAAGGAGGCAACTATAACCAAGGGGGTAATTTCAATCAAGGGTGGCAAGATAACTCCAACAAAGGATGGAGGGACAATTATAATCAAGGAGGAAAGGACAATTGTGGGAACCAAAGATGGAACAACAACAACAACCAACAAAACTGATACCAACAAAATCCTCCATACTAAAACCAAAATCAAGGAAGAGCCTACCAAACCTACCAAGCACCTCATCAAAGGCTAGCACCTCCACCCAACCAACCACAAGCCCCCCAAATCACCTATCCTTCTCCTTCTTCCAACCAATATGAGACACTCCGCTCCATCCTCCAAGGACAAAAGGAGCTTCAGACAACACTTGCCACAAGCCTTACCAGTCTCAATTCTACACTCCAAGCCCTTATTTCCCGAATGGAACCCCCCTCAAGCTCTACCTCCACCTCTACCACTCAACCCTCAAGTTTAAGTGCCTTACCCTCTCAACCTCTACCCAACCCAAGGGTGGCATCAATGCCATTACCTTGAGGTTCGGCATCAAATTGCAAGAGAAGAGTCATGAAGAGCCAAGTCCGATAGAGGTTACTCAAGATGAGGATGTGGTTGAGATAGAAGAAGTTGAAAAGGAGGATGAAGCCCAAGAGGTAGTCGAAGAAGTGATTGCTCAACCAAGCGGTGGAATACCTAAGGATTGGGATGTCTTGCAAGATGCTACTCCAATCCCATTTCCCACATTGGCAAGGAAGACCAAGAAGCACGTTGAGTTGGATCCCAAAATGATGGAAATGTTCAAGAAAGTCGAGGTAATCATTCCTCTCTTTGATGCTATCTGCCAAGTACCTAAATATGCCAAGTTTCTAAAGGACCTATGCATAAACAAGGAAAAGCTTAATGATTTAGAAACTATTCCATTGGGAAGCTTAATCTCCGCTTTAATGGATGCTGTGCCGGAGAAGTGTGGTGACCCTGGCCCTTGCCTAGTAACTTGCACCATAGATGTGGTCAAATTTGTTGATTGTATGTGCTATCTTGGTGCATGTGTGAGTATTAAGCCCTTGTCCGTCTATGAGGTCTAAAAGCTTCCACCGTTGAAACGGTGGGCCGCCCGGTTTGTTTTGGCAGACAAAAGCATAATTTCCGTAGTTGGTATCGCAGAGGATGTTCTAGTGAGTATAAAGGGGTTGGTCTTCCCGATTGATTTTTATATTCTCAAAATGCCCCCTGGTAATTCCGGGAGGACCTCATCTATCTTGCTTGGAAGGCCCTTCTTGAAAACCTCCCGGTTCAAACTAGATGCGTTTTCGGGTACCTACTCATTTGAGATCGATGGAAGAGAAGTAAGCTTTAATCTTGATGAAGCCATGAGACATCCACCGGAGGATCACTCTATATTCTGGTGTGATTTTATTGATAATGTTGTGGTCCAAGTTCAACAAGATGATTTTGATGGAAAGATTATGATTCAAGATCCAAGTGTGGGGAGTTCCCATGTATATGAAGAAGATGCCTTATCACCTCCAATGACCGAATGATAAAGTGCCGAGTCATGAACAAAAGATAGATTTGAAACCACTCCCGGCCCACCTAAAATATGCCTTCCTTGAAGATGACCAAAAGCTCCTGGTAATTGTTGCAAAGGAGTTCTCCTTCCACCAAGAAGAGAAGTTGCTTAATGTCTTGAGGAGGAACAAGAAGGCCATTGGGTGGAGCTTGGCGGACTTAATTGGCATTAGCCCCTAACTGTGTGAACACCGAATTTTCCTAAAAGAATGAGCCAAACCCGTTAGAAAACCTCAAAGGCATCTAAATCATACCATTCTAGAGGTTGTGAAGAAGGAGGTCTCCCGGTTATTAGAAGCGGACATTTTCTATCCGATTTCGGATAGTGAGTGGGTGAGCCTCGTCTAAGTGGTTCCAAAGAAATCCAGTGTTACTACAATCAAGAATGAACAAGGAAAGCATATAGCCACAAGAGTCCAAAACTCATGGAGGGTGTGTATTGACTATCGGCAATTGAATGTAGCCACTAGGAAGGATCACTTTCCGTTGCCCTTCATCGATCAAATGCTTGATCGCCTATGTGGTAAATCTCATTACTGTTTCTTAGATGGCTATTCCGGATATTTTCAAATCTACATTGCTCCACAAGACCAAGAAAAAACCACCTTCACATGCCCTTTTGGAATGTATGCATATAAGAGAATGCCATTTGACTTGCGCAACGCACCGATAACGTTCCAAAGGTGTATGATGAGTATATTTGTGGATCTTTTGGAGTATTGCATAGAGGTGTTCATGGACAATTTTTCTGTTTATGGGAACTCTTTTGACCTTTGCTTGGACAATCTAGCAAAAGTATTAGGGAGGTGTACTAAATCAAACCTTGTGTTAAATTTTGAGAAATGCCATTTTATGGTTAGACAAGGTATTGTTTTTGGGCACATTGTCTCTAATGATGGGATCTCTGTGGATCCGGCAAAGGTCAATGTTATTTCTAGTATGCCTTATCCCTCTTCTGTGAGGGAAGTCCATGTATTTCTTTGACATGCAGGTTTTTACCGGCGATTCATTAAGGACTTTAGTAAGGTGGCACTACCTCTATCTCGATTGTTGCAAAAGGATGTGGAATTTGATTTAAGTGAAGAGTGCATGGAGGCTTTTGACAAGCTCAAGGTAGCTTTGACCCAAGCTCCCATTTTCAGAGGGACAAATTGAACTAGGCCATTCGAGATAATGTGTGATACATCAAACTACGCGGTGGAAGCGGCGCTAGCTTAGCGCGAGGGTAAAATTTCTTATGTCATTGCCTATGCCTCAAAAACTTTAGATGGATCGAAATCCAATTATACTACCACCGAGAAAGAATTGTTAGCTATTGTCTTCACCTTGGATAAATTACGGGCTTATCTACTTGGCTCTAAGGTGGTAGTATACTCGGATCATGCAGTACTGAAATATTTGTTGGCCAAGAAGGAATCCAAACCTAGGTTGATCCGATGGGTGTTGCTATTGCAAAAATTTGACCTAGAAATCAAAGATAGGAGTGGTTCGCAAAACTTAGTGGAGACCACTTGAGTCACCTTGAGCACACAAAGGGCAACCCCACTCCTATTAATGATACATTCCCTCTTGACGGTTTGCTAGCAATATCCGAGGTGACCCCTTGGTATGCACCTATTACAAATTACTTGGTCGCTCGCTCCTTTTCTCCTAATTTTTATCAACATCAAAAGGATAAGCTCAAAAGCGAATCCAAATATTTTGTATGGGATGACCCATACTTATGGAGATGTCGTGCCGATCAAGTAATTCGAAGATGTATACCGTAATCCAAGCATCAAGCTATTTTGGAGGCTTGCCACTCTTCCGAGGGTGGTGGCCATTTTGGTCCTCAAAGGACGGCTCGAAATGTCTTGGATTACGGGTTTTGCCCCAACAAACAATGTTGTTTTGCGAAATTTTTTATGTTTGGGATATTGACATTATGGGGCCATTTCCAAATTCTAATGATTTCATGTACATGGGTGGAGGCGATTCCCACCCGAACCGATGATGCTAATGTGGTTCTTTCTTTTGTTCGAAATAACATTATTTGCCGCTTTGGATCAGCACGAACAATCGTGAGTGATCAAGGCTCATATTTTTGCAACAAAAGAATGATAAGGTTAATGAAGAAGTATGGCATCATCTATAAAGTGGCCACGGCATACCACCCACAAACGAATGGCCAAGCCGAGGTCTCCAATCGGGAAATAAAGTGCATATTGAAAAATGTTGTGAAGCCTCACAAGAAATATTGGATTTCTAAGCTCGTTGCTGCGCTTTGGGCCTACCAGACGGCCTATAAGATGCCAATTGGTATGAGGCCGTTTCGGTTGGTCTATTGGAAGGCTTGCCATCTACCGGCGAAGATAGAGCATAAAGTATATTGGGCCGTAAAAGAATGCAACACTGGATTTGGGGTTGGATTCGAAAGGAAGTTATAGTTGATGGAGCTTGAGAACCTTCGATTGGAAGCCTATGACAATTCAAGGATTTACAAGGAGAAGATGAAAGCGATGCATGATAGAAATATTAGAAGAAGACAGTTTAGAGCGGGAGATTTGGTTCTCCTCTATAACTCTAGGTTGAGATTGATGCCCGAAAAGTTGAGATCAAGGTGGGAAAGCTCGTATAGAGTGGAGAAAGCGGAGCCATATGGGGTCTACCACTTGCGCCATCCTTCAAGCCCTAATATCTTCAAGGTTAATGGTCATCGTCTAAAGCTATACCATAGAGAAAAGATGAAAAGCAACAAAGAGGTTGAGGTGTTCCTCCTTGAGGATGAACCCGAAGGAGAAGAGATTTGAGCTAATGACCATCCAACTTAAGGACGTTAAAGAAAAGTGCTAGGTGGGAGACAGCCCATCATGGTATGATCTACCTTTGCTTATAGTTTCTTGCACATAGCTTGTAGAATTTTTTTACCTTTGGTAATTGCTTGATTTGTGAGTTTGTTCATAGTAGGGTTGATTTTTGCTTGATTTTTGTGTTAAATTGCACATGAGGAGTTCATTGATAATGGTTTGATTGAATTAAGATGTTGAAGAAATTCTTAAGGTTGAGTGTTACATGAGGTTTTTGATGTTTTTGACCCCTTTAGCATGCATTACTACCAATTTGTGCTATAATTGGCCCTCTTCATGTGTATGAAAAAAAAAAAAGAAAGGGGCTGTCGACGTGGGTGACGCTTACGCGTCCATTGCCATTTCGATAACCCACGCGTACGCGTTGATTGCAAATTTTGGCCACTCTGGTACGAAAACAAGAGAGTTGTGCCTCTTTTATGCCTATTTGGTGCCAAGCGCCCCACGCGTAAGCGTGGCAGACGCGTACGCGTCGGTCGTCAATTTTCTAATCCACGCTTAAGAGTGATAGACGCGTACGCGTCGACTGTGCTGCACGCCACTCCAGATACAAAAACGAGAGAGTTAGGCCTGCTTTGGGCCCACTCTGCGCCCAGGGCTCAACTCTATCTACGCGTGTGCATCGCCTGACGCGTACGCATCCCTTCTCTTTCCTGCAACCCATGTGTAGGCATAGGAGACGCTTACGGGTCGCCTCCCATCTCTATCCACCCATGCGTACGCGTGGAGTGCGCTCACGCATCGCATCCCTGACGCATTTTAAACACATCGCACCCTGTTTTGAGTCCCTTCTTTAACTTTTTTTCTTCCAACACTTCCTCTCCTCTTCTCCCATCTTCTATCACCCTTGTCTCTGGCCACTACATCGGCAACCACCTCTGCCGGCGACCACCGCCTCCGGCAACCCCTTACCTTCTCTTTCCTCTCTTTCCTATTCTCCACCTACACTCCACATTGTTCACTCCTTCTTCTCAAGGTTCTACCCCCGACTCCTTTCTTTCTTTTTGTCACTTATGCTAATTTGTGTCTATCTTATTAGTTGCATTTATCTTCTTTCTACTGCATTTCCTCTTAGTTGTATTTTTGTTACTTAATTCTTGCTTGTTTTCTTTCTTCCAATTCATATTTTCCATGTGTGTTGAAATTTGAGTTCTCTCTTGCTTTGATAGATCAATTTGACATCTCTTGATTCCTTCATGACTTTGTGGTATTGTGTTGTTGTTGGTATTCTATTTGAGGCTTTACATGGTTAAACTATTCATACTTGCTCATTAATTGAATATTTCACACTAAATGTTTGTTGAAATGCACCTATACCATTTTAGTTCAATTTTGACTCTATGCTCCTAACTTGGTGCTTCTTCTTCCTTCACTTGCTCTAGCTAAGTGCATTGAGCATATTCTACCTTCATGTTTACCATTCTAATGCTCATTACCTTTGACTTGCTTCTTGATTATTATTGACGCGTGAGTTATCATTCTCATGCCTTATTGCATGCTTTACTCACTCATCCCATGCTAAGTGTTATGCCCCATGTTTTTATTATTGTCTTGATCACATGTTGCAGCTGTCATGTCCTCAAGAAATACTATTCCTTCTGGGTATTACCTTTCACTTGCATGTTATTTTCCAAGTGTTGATTATTTGGATTTTAATGTTCAAAAAGGGCATCCCAAAAATCAACCTCCAAGGCATGCCCTACACTAGGAGCAAATCCCCTTTCAAAGAAGGCGAAGACAATTGTTCACCTTGATGACCAAGAGAAAAGCAATCCGGCAAGGGACCCCACAAGGTTTTCCAACTGCTTCTGTGAGCTCATGTTTCCTCACATAGTCGAGAGGAACTATCATTCCGAGCACCTACTCACTCCCCTGGACCACATTGCTCCGTATGTGCTGCCCCGCATTGAACGGCGAGGATGGGAGTTTCTATTGCAAAGACCACAAGAGACAAATCTCTTGTGGGTGGTGGAGTTTTACTCCAATTTTCACTCCCCGTCTCTTCAGTCGGTTTACGTGTGCCGAAAGTAACTCTCGGTTTCAGAGGAGGCTATTCAGCGAGTGCTTAATGTTTCATCGGTACTGGAGGATATGGATGGTTACCAAGAGGCCCTACAGTGTTATTTTCTGAGTGTTGATTCTTTGAGTTTAATGTTTCCACTTTTCCTTCCTTTTTCATGATAGCACCAGAAAAGGCAAGGAGAAAGCGTCGAAGAAACCGGCCACAAAAAGGGCATCCCAAAAATCAACCTCCAAGGCATGCCCTACACTAGGAGCAAATCCCCTTTCAAAGAAGGCGAAGACAATTGTTCACCTTGATGACCAAGAGAAAAGCAATCCGGCAAGGGACCCCACAAGGTTTTCCAACTGCTTCTGTGAGCTCATGTTTCCTCACATAGTCGAGAGGAACTATCATTCCGAGCACCTACTCACTCCCCTGGACCACATTGCTCCGTATGTGCTGCCCCGCATTGAACGGCGAGGATGGGAGTTTCTATTGCAAAGACCACAAGAGACAAATCTCTTGTGGGTGGTGGAGTTTTACTCCAATTTTCACTCCCCGTCTCTTCAGTCGGTTTACGTGTGCCGAAAGTAACTCTCGGTTTCAGAGGAGGCTATTCAGCGAGTGCTTAATGTTTCATCGGTACTGGAGGATATGGATGGTTACCAAGAGGTCCTATGGTAGCGAAATGAGTATCAGTTAGAGTTGGACTCGATTCTTCCGGTCATTGCCCAACCTGAGGCATTTTGGACCCAAGGGCGACTAAGGATGCGGCCCAAGTGCATTGACGCACGCTTTCTTACTGTGGAAGCTCGAGCATGGGCCCAGATCTTATCTCACTATGTGCTTCCTAGTACCCATAAGTCATCCATCACGGCGGACATAGCCCTCCTTGTTTGGTGCATACTCACAGAGAGACCAGTCAACATCCATCTCCTCATCCGACAAGCGATGGGTCGAGTCCATGCCAAGGGCAATCTACCATTTTCCGCCTTGGTATCCGATTTAGTTGCCACTGCTGGTGTTTCTTGCGACGCTAAGGACATGAAGGCTACAATTCCGGCAAAGGGCGGATCTCGTCCCGAGCGGAAAATATCTTCAGCCTCCCACGGACACCACGAGCCTCACCATAGCCCCTCCTCCCACCATTCCTACTACTTCATCCGCACCGCCAAAGTCAACCCATCAATTGCTCGTAGAGCTCCTTGAGAAGATAGATCGATATGAATGGCGAAACAAACGCCGATTTGCTTACATGATGAAGCTTTGGAGTTGTGTCAACCCGCCTATGGAAGAGCCAATCCTTTCCACATCCGATTCGGACAACAGTGAAGCGAGCACTCAAGGCATGAATGATGGAGGTGACGACCCGAACCCCCCTTTCCTTATCATCATCGGCACGGAGGACCGTGCAAACTCTTAAGTGTGGGGAGGTCGGTTACCGACTTCTGTAGGTACCCTTTTCTTTTCAACATCCATGATTTTGATTTTTATTCCTTTAGTTAGAATAGATTGCATGGTTAGTTTTTGTATTTGAACACCTTCTGCATGTTAGGACTACTTGGTTAGGGTGATAACTTCTTTTCCAAGAAATTATTATTAGGGCACCCTACCAATTTGAAAATTTTTTGTGTTAATCTTGCTTGAGGAATGTATTTTGGAACACGGCTCTTAAGCTAAGAACACAAGCATGTGAGACTTGAGCCTAATTGTGTGGTTACATCTTATAACCAATTATTTTCATTCTTGTATGCATTGTTCTCTTTCTATGATTGTGATCCTTGATTTATTCGATTCTTTATGTCCATTATTCCATGTAGACATGCATTTACATGATTGAGGCCATCATTTTATTTAGCTCACGTACCCAAATGGCCTACCCTTCATCAACCATTGTTAGCCAACTTTGAGCCTATGACAAATTCCTTTGTTCTAATATTAGCACATTACAAGCCTTTAAGCGAAAAACAATAATTGTCCTTATTTGGATCTTTGATTAGCTTAGGCTAGTGTGTGTGCGTCATTCAAGTGTGGGAAAACTTAGGACATTGGTTGAGGTAAAAGGATGTTTAGAATTTCATTGAAGATCTTGGGAATTGGGTACATATTCGTGCATTAAATAGAAAACCATGTGCATTGATGCTCTTGTATATGTTTGTAGTTCAAAAAGAAAGAAAAGAAGAAACAAATTATATATACAAAAAGGAAAGAAAAAAAGAAAAAAATAAAAGAAAGAAAAAAAAAGAGAAAAGAAGTAAAGGAAAAAGAAAGAAATAAAAAAGGGGACAAAATGCCCCAAAATAAGGTTCAGTAATAATCAATGAATATGGAAAATGATAAAGAAAATGGAATGCATGAATATGTGAAGAAGAAAATAATGGGTAGTTAGGCTTGTATTAGATTTTCATAGGTTGTTCTATAGGTTAGGTGGGAAGCTTATGTTAATCAAGGACTTAAATTTTGAGCTCACTTAGCCATATATATAACCTTACCTTGACCGTAGCCCCATTACAACCTTTAAAAAGACCTCATGATAGGTGTATGCATGCATTGGATGAGTGTTGATTGTTAGCTGACAAACAAATCAGGGAAAAGCATGATTAGAGCATAATTGAGTGGTCAACCCTAAACACTAGAGAGAATAGAGTGCAAACACTTCCGTTGAGGGTTTGACGCTCAATTCCTTGTTCCCGGGTTTCACGAGCTTTCTTCATGCAAGTTATGCACACTCCACTTTTGTGCCTTGAATTGGTAGAGTCATGAATTATTGTATCATTTTGGCCGTATCTGCTCATATATATTCTTGGAAGTTGATTTACCTTTGACCAAGTAGAGAGATACATTTGCATTAGTTGCATCCATATAGGTAATTTGCATCTAATAAATCCCCATTCTCCTATGATTCTTTGGTCTTTCAATCTCTTTTAGCATGAGGACATGCTTGGTTTAAGTGTGGCGAGATTTGATGCACCACTATTTGGTGATACATTTTGTGCGTAATTTAGAGGATCTTATCAACATTTTATCACACTTATCCATATAAAATGCATGGTTTTACGTTTTCTTCCCAATTTTACTTAATGGATGAAAACATGCTTTTTAGGCCTTAATTATGCTATATTTTTATCTCTCTCTATTACCATTCGATGCCGTGATCTGTTTGTTAAGTGATTTTAGAGTTTATAGGGGCAGGAATGGTCTAGAAGAAAGAAAGAGAGCATGCATAAGTGGAGGGAGAATGGAAAATGGAGCTTTAGAGTATTGGCATCGATGCGCATGCGTAGCCGATGCACACGCGTGGAAGCTGAATTCTGGAATTGGCGCGCGAGTGATGGGAGAAAAATCATCGGTAAAAATTCACGAAAATAAGCACGTTGTAAGTATAGATCTAAACCGATAATTAAACCTCAATCAAATTTAATTCTTTTGTCACTTAAGCAAACCCAATAAAAATAACCGAAGTATTCAAACCTCGGGTCGCCTCTCAAGGAATTGTAGGGAAGTGTACTTATAATTGGTTATGGAATTTTATCTTTTTGGGTTTTGAAATAAGGAACAAGTAATGTAAATAACAAAGAAATAAAATAATAGTTAAGAAAAGTCTTAGCAAGAATTGATAATTGAAATTCCTATCCCCATTATCATAGTCAATTGTGATGGTAATTACCTTTTTCTATCTCTTAGTTAACCTCTAACAATTGAAGGTAAGTCAAGTGAGAAAATCAACATGAACCCTCAAGTCCTAGTCAACTCCTAAGGAAAGACTAGAGTTAGTGGAATTCAAGTCAACTAGCAACTTTCAATTGTCAATCAAGAAGAGACTTTGACAATTCAAGAGTCTCTAATTACTCAATCTTAGCTAAGAACATAAAAAGCTAGTTTAAAATCCAACCAAGCATTTTATCAAACACTTGGTGGGCACAAAATAAAAGCATAGAAAAGCAATAAGAGAATATAAAATCTAAACCAATAATTGCAAGCATCAATGATAACAAATAAAGGAAGAAGCAATAAATATGAAATACCCCAAATTGGATAAAAAGGAAAATCAAATCTAACATGAGAATTCATAAACTAAAATAGCTACACAAAGAGATCAACAAGAGAAATAGATAAACTAAAGTACTAGAACAAATAAAAGTAGAAGAGAAACTAAATTGCAATAAGATAAAATTCAGAATTTGAGAAGAACTAAACCTAAAAATCCTAAAACCAAGAGAGAGGAGAGAGCCTCTCTCTCTAGAAAACTACATCTAAAACCTAAAATTATGTGAATGAAAGTTGTTGAATTATTCCCCCACTCTGCAGCCTCTAATCTTCATTTTCGGGCTTGAAACTGGGCCAAAAAATAGCCCAGAAATTGCATCCAGCATTTTCTAATACGTGCAGCACGTGGCTTTGTCACGCGTACGCGTCACCCAAGCGTACGCATCGCTGAACTTTCGCAAGGTCATGCGTACGCGTCATCCACGTGTACGCGTCACCTAACTGCATGGCAACTATGGCAAATTGCATATCAATTTGAAGCCCCGGATGTTAGCTTTCCAACGTAACTGAATTGCCTCATTTGGATCTCTGTAGCTCAATTTATGATCGATTTAGTACGTAGAGGTCAAGCTTGACAGCTCAATAATTCCTTCAATTTCTTGTATTCCTTCTAGTTTTGCATGCTTACTTTCCATCCTCTAAGTCATTCTTGCCCTATAAACCCTGAAAATACTTAACAGATATATCACGGCATCGGATGGTAACAAGAGAGGATTAAACATAGCAAATTTAAGGCCAAGAAGCATGTTTTCAATCATAGGACAAAATTAGGAAGGAAAATGTAAAACATGCGAATTTTATGAATAAGTGTGAGTTTAGTGGATAAAATCCACTCAATTAAGTACAAAATGTACCACAAAATAGTTGTGCATCAGCGAGCATGGACGCATACGCGTGGCTGGGTGAAAACTTCATCGACACGTACGCACGCCTAACGCGCACGCATGGATCGCAAAACCCAGACAACGCGTACGCGTGACCCACGCGTACGTGTGACGACCACACGTGACCTTTTTAATGAAAACATGCCTGGTGATTTTAGAAAAGCTCCTAGCCCAATTCTGAGTGGAATTCTGGCGGGAAAAGATTAAAATAACCAAGGATTGAAGGAGGACAGATCTTTTACACACTTTTCTAGTTAGTTACTTTTGGAAGTTACATTTTTAGAGAGAGAAATTCCCACTTCTCTCTAGGTTTTTGGCTTTCTCAATTCCAATTGTACTTAGATCATTTGGTGAGATCTAAATTTGATTCAATTTTACATTACTCTAAATTGTAGATCTTCTTCTTCCACTCTCAATTTGGTGTTCTTGTTACTCTAATATTTTAGATCTTGGATCTAGACCTTGCTACTTTGATTTCTATGAATGCATTGAGGAATTTCATGTTCATTGTTGTTAATTGTTTGGTTGTTGTCAATTTCTTGTATAAGATAGCTTGAATTCCAATTCTCTCTCAATTTCATGATGTATTCCATTATTGCTCACCAATTGTTTGAGAAAATGTCAACTTTAGCTATGGAGTAGATTTTTACTCTTGGCTTACGGGTTGGATAATTGGAGACACTTGAATTGTCAAGGTTTTTGTGGATTAATAATTGGAAATTGCTAATTGATTTGAATGACACTAACTCTAGTCTTTCCTTAGAATTTGATTAGGACTTGTGGACTCGAATTGATTATCTTCACTTGACTTTCCTTCATAGTTAGAGGTTAACTAAGTGGAGCAATAACCAATTCTCGTCACAATTGTTAGAGACAATGAGGATAGGAATTCCAATTCCCAACCCTAGCCAAGGCTTTTACATTGATTGATTGTTATTCGCTCTTGTTTAGTTCAATTTCTTGTGTCCATTAGCTTATTCGTTAATTGTTCATTGCTTTTATGCAAGCTTGTTTACATTTATCGCATTCAACCTCAGACACCAAAGAGAACTCCTAACCAATGATGTGCACCTTAGGAAAACTGCAAGGTTGAACAACTCGAGACTAATACTCTCGGTTATTGATTTTGAATTGTGGACACATATTTTCTATGTTTGATGCGTTATAGTTTGTTGGTTTAAACTATACTCATGACATAATTCTATTAGAAAATTCTATACCGACAAATATCGCTCATCAGCTGCTCAGTTAAAAAAAATATTCATTTCTCATTCACCTTTTATTCATTCTTCTCATATTTTACTATTTTATTATCTAATTTTTACTCACTAAAATGTCTAGAATTCCATTGTTATTTATTCATTATGATGATAAAATAGTATTCATCAAGATGGATCTATTGTATTTAGTTCTACTTATCTAATTTTTGCATACATGCCACATGGAGTGGAATGTTTATAAACTTTGAAGAATTTTATAGTTCATGTTATTGGTGAACAATATAAGAACTAGAGATTAACAACTAGTTAAAATAAATAAAATAATAATTTAATTGCCAGAAATAGGTTCAAAAATTTAGAAGTCTTAATTTGAAAATTTAAAGGTGAGATTTAAATTCTGTAAATTTTTTCGAGTGAAAAAATGTGATTTTCTGCCGAAAATTGCATAAAAATGAGTATAGGTAAATTAGCCAGCGGTACCGGCTTAAGTTTGTCCGATACTGAGTTATGGGAATAAAAATTATAGAAGAGCTTAAAAAAGTATTAAAAATTAAAAAAGGGATGCTAATTCTAAAGGTTTTGACCCGAAATTGGGTCGAACGAACCAAAAACGCTTCGCAGTTGGGCTGGGTCCAAACTGGGCCCAAGTCCAACATATAAATACCCTAAAATGAAGCCAATTCGGCCTCATTCCCATCCAAAATACTAACAACACAACTGCTAAGTGAGAAGAGAGGAGAAGAAGAAAACATTATTCGCATTCTCCTTCTTTCACTCATAAGTTGAGCTACGGTATTTTGATTCGTGTGCCGTTTGCAGCCACGCATAGCCCTTGTCGAGTCTGTCAATTCTAGCTAGGCATTGCTAGTAAGAATTTGAATTTCACACTCCTTTCGTCAACCCTAATAGATTTCACATTTTTGGGTATAATTATTGAATAGATTTTGTGATTTTGGTTGTTTAAGAGTGATCTAGCATTGGAGTATTGTTGGATTTTGTCCTTAATACCATTGGGTAAGGTAAGTCTCTTCAAAATCCTTATGGTTTGGTGTAATTGTGAGCCCTAGGATAAATGTATGGTAAATTGTATGTATGTAGCTTGAATTATTATGTTTGGAGTGAAGCTAGTGGAATTGGAGTTGAACTTTCGGTGGTGGATTTTGTTGAACTTGGTTGGAGATTGTTTTTCGGTGTTTTGAATTGTGTGAGAATAGGCCAAAGTATAATTTCTGTTTTCTTTATTTAATGTGTAATGTTTTGTGAAACTTAGGCTAATTGACCTTAGGATATGATTGAATTAAATAAATGGTTGATCGGATTATGTATGTGGCATGTGGCATGTGGCATGTGAATTGTGATGATGATTGTATGAATGGTATATGTTTGAATGTGACAATGAGGATTTGGTATGATGATTGTGATGTGATGATGATTCATATTGATGAGTAATGGATTAAAATGGTGTGAATGTGGTATGATTGAGGTTGGGTTAATAATTATTGAGATTGGTGAAATGGCAGAATAATTGTTAATAGAATTGAGAATTCAGAAATTGTATGAGTTGATTGAGTAGTGATTGAATGGTTAAGATGCATGTAGTATTGAGATATAGTTGAATAATGTTTAATATGGATTTTTGGGTTGTTTTGGTGTTGGTTGGGCTGTGAGCAAATCGATTTGCATTATGTGTTTTGAAAGTTAGAGATTATGTAATTTTGGTGAAAACCAATTTTTGAACTAACTTTAACGAGCCATAACTTGTGCTCAGGACCCTCAATTTTGATAAAACTTGATTTAAATGAAAATTTGGTCCGAGAGGTTTACAACTATGAAGGACAGATAAAAAATGTTTTAAAACGAAAACGTTATGCGCATTTGAAGTATGGTGCCAAAAACTGAATTCTACAGCTTTTCAAAATTTTCTAAGATTTTAGAGCATGCGTACCCGGATAGTGCACACGACATGCGGATTGGATGCTACCAAGTACTCTTGCGTACGCAGCACTGGCATGCACACACGGGCATGTCGCTTTTACAGGCATGCGCACACGACGTGTAGTACGCGATGCAGCAACCCCTCACTGTTTTTTCTAAACTTTAATTGCTGTTTAAGTCTCCTAACTAGTAATTAGACTAGTGAGGATGGGTTAAGTAGCTTAGGTTGGGAATCTTTTGTTATGATTTTAGAAAATGGAGGCTTAGGAATTGAAAGTTCTGTGGATGGACTTGTCTGAGTGAATTGATGGAGTATTGACGATGTCTTTGAGAATTTGAGAACTGAAGATGAGTTTGGAACTTAGAAAATGAATGACTATGGTTAATGAAATTGATGAGATGAGTATTGATGAACTTGTGCTATATGAGCAGTGATCACTGAGACTGGTTTTATGCTATTGTTGTGCTGATATTTGGTAAGTCGCTATATACCTGGCAAGGACAGTGGTTAATCCTGCTTGTTGAGGTTGTGGCGCCGGCAAAAGGACGATGGTTAATCTTACTTACGTTGAGATGTGAGGTATGAGGCTGAGTATCCCACTCGCATCCTTTGTGGTCATAAGAGTGTGCTCGGGCACTATATCCCATAAGAGTGTGCTAGGGCACTATATCCCAGGGGCCATATTTATATAAGTGATAGAAAGGCGACATCCCAATGGGATGTGTCAGGTTGGCAGCTGAACTGATAAAGTGATATCACGGACAATAGGATAAGTATTTATCATGTGCATATTCTATGTGTTTGCTTGCTTTGTTTACTTGCATCTCTTGCCTGAATGTATAACATGCTTACTTGCTTCCTAAATTACATGTTGTAAATTGCTTATTACCAGTGTTTTACTTGTCTACAATTACTTGTGTTTTCTACTTGTATTAAGGAAGCTCGGTAGGCAGTGGCAATGGGATTGTGTGGAGGATAGAATGGAGAAGGTTGTGGGACAGCGCTGTTACTGTTAGTTTAGAAATCCCTTAAGACAGATATCCTTTAATGGTTTAAGTTTTTACTATAAGTTTGAATATCTTATATTGGTGTAAAGTTGCAGGATTGTCTTTGGTGTCCCAAAACCTTATTTATATCTTATTGATTGGACACTGTTACCATACTGAGAACCTCCAGTTCTCATACTATATGTTGTTGTTATTTTTCAGATGCAGATCGCAACCCACCTCGATGAGTTTGCGGGATGGTGATAGAATGGAGGACCCTTTTATCTCTTGTATTTTGCTTTCTTTGATATAGTGTCTCTCACTTTTGTAAATCTACATCTTAGTGGCTTAGAGGCTTACTTTGACAGATAGGATGTTGCTATTTTATTTCAAAAATTCTGTTGTATTCTGTTTGAGCTAACTGGCCTAAACTCCGCAGGTTGTGACTATTTGTCTTTTGTACACTTTATATACTAGCGGCTCACTAGGCACTATCATGCTTGTTGGGCCGCTTTTCTATTGAGTTTAAGAAATTAATTTTATATTTTTATTTTAAAATTATAAATTTAATAATAATTAAAAATAAATTATAAAAAATAAAATATCTTAAATATATCTTAAATTATTTAACATGTAAAATATTGAAATAAACAAATTTAAATTAAAAAATAAAATTGAAAATATATTAATTTGCTATTATGTGTAATAAAATTAATATAAAAATTTATTGATATTATTTAAATAGTAGTTATTTATAAATATTATTAAATTTATTTTCTATCCTTTGTCTCATCATTATTATTATGCTGCCTTATTTTATTCTTTTTTTTCTTCTTCTTTTATTTATCCCAATCGTAATTAATTATCACCGTACCATTATTCCAACTCTAATTTTTGTTTATCACTTTGATCCATAACTACCATTGTGTTAACTTTTGAGTTATTAAAATTTTTTTAAAGGAATTTTTTTTCCTTCTTTGATTTAGATATCTAGATGTATACCTATTATATAGATCCTTATTATTTATCAGACTTACTTGTTAAGTCATATTTTATTACTTTCATACAAAATTTAAGATATCAAGTATTCAAATTTTTTGTTAGTCAAATTATAAAATTTGCCAACAATTATAAAAAAATAATATCAAATAATTTATCTTCTTAAAAGAGTAATATTATATGGACACTACTATTTTAGCTACTATTAACATATACAATTGAATATAAAAATATTATATTATTGATCAATATATTCCCTATTCTTAACACTTATTTATAATAATTCTTAATATTCTCTAGATCTAATATGTTAACTTCTATGTCTCTAACTAATAAAATTATTAAGATTTTCTTAAAATTTTATTTAATTTCAAAACAAAATTGTAATTTTTATATTTTTATTTTTTTCTAATATTTTTAGGAAATTAATTTTTATGTTTTTTAATTCCATTATTTTTTAAAAAATTTTCATTTTCATTTTCATTATTTTTTACTATTCTCTATACACATAATTATCATTATTTTTTTTAATTAAGTGAGATAAAGATAGGTAGAGAATACTACATGTACTCTACAGAATAGAGAAAAAGACAACATGAGTAGAAGTTATGTGTAGAACAAAAAAGTAACTGTACAAAGAACAAAAAAATTAACTAATAATTACATTTTTGACCAAATTTTAAGACAACAATTATATTAAACACTATTATTGAAGGTACATTGTTATATATATTTAATTTAGAGTACATTAAGATATTATAATAATATCTATAACAATATCATTTAGGACAATTATGCACTACTAGAAAACTAGTTATTACAAACGGATATTTCCGATGGATTTTATCCCACGGAAATACAGATGAAATTTCAGAGGGATTTTTTTGTCGGAAAATAAAAAAAAATGAATTAGCATAAATTACAGACAGAAAAGAAAATCCGTCGATAATTCTGTCGAAAAAATTAATTTTTTTCGTGAAAAATGGTTACAGACGGATTTTTCGTCTGTAATTAAATGGACAAAAACGGTGCGTTTTGTTAAATTATTACAGACAGAAAAATCCGTCTGTAATTTAAAAATTTCCGTCGGTAATATTGACTTAAACCTAAACACTACTTCTATACCCTCGAGCTCCACAGTTTCACAAGCAGCTTCAGACTCCATTCACCGTTGTTTCACAAGCAGCTTCAGACTCCAAATCTTGCTCCTCAGCGCCACATTCATCCATCACCGCTGTTCCATAACCACAGTCATCCACCGCATTCTTCCATCATCAACACCTTTGGGACTTCCATCACTTTCGTCATTGTCAATCATCACTCTCGGTAATCCTAACTCTACTTTTATGAGTATAAATTTTAATCCTCTTTCAGTGACTTTTTCTTCTCTTCAAACCCAACATCGATGGTGACTATATTTTCTTCCGGTTAGTTTAATTGCTGCTTGATTTCATTTTCGATTTGGGATTAAGCTAGGGTTTGCTTTTGATTTTGTGATTTATTTGGTTGCTGTGATGGATTTTTTATTTAATCAAAGCATTTTGAATGATGCATGTAAGCTGTTTGATGAAAAGCCTCAGAATGGTGTTTTGGTCAATTTATTATATATTTTGCTGGATCTGATAAGAATTCATTATACATTGTTAAAGTAGCTGCTGTTTATGGATCATGGATGTCTTAAACATAAAAAAATTATTGATCTATTTCTGCCCTTATTGTTTGATTATAATGCGAGAGTGTGAGTGAGAAAAGTTGACCCGTGTTGTGGCTGTAATGAGAGTTTGTGAGTGCGCGTTGGTTTTGAAAGTTGGGTGGAAATGAAAATGGGAAGAAGCTGCAGTTGCCAGTTGCAAACTTTTGAGGAGGATATAGCTGCACTTAGTATTTGCCGTGTGGGAGTGGGACCCTTCATCCCTCAGGCTCAAACTCAATGCTTATTTTTCTTGTGCTCTATTACTTTTTCTAGCTTAAATATATTTGTTATTTGATACTATTAATGAAATATTTCTAAGAAATATGGAAAATGATAATGCACTTCTAAGAAATTAAGAATTACAATATTCTCTAGAAAATAATCTATTAATGTTTGTCTTCATAAAAATAGTTTATTTTTCTCATTATTAAACGAAAACATTCTTCTATCTTATTTTAATAAGACAAACCAGATATATTTAGTTTTTAATGGAAACATTCTTCTATCTTGTTACGTGCTTTCTAATAAGAAAACATACTTGCACTCTTAACTACACAGTGGTTTTCTGTGAAGGTCCCTTGAACAAACAAAACCTGGAGTTTTTCTGAGCTGGGTTGGAGCTGAATCCAAGGTATAGAAGCTTCTCAAATATGTTACTTTTTTTATATATATAAAAAGTTTTCTTAGTTGATTGGTTATGCTGCTCAGTCTGTGGGTGCTGTTGTTATTGGATCATTTGTTGTTTGTGTTGCAAAGTTGGAACCTTTCCTTTTTGAGCTTATTTGGGTTCGTTTTGGATTGGCACAACTCATAAGGATTAGTCTCAAGGTAGACTTTGGATTTTCTTTTTCTTGTTTGTGTATTTTATTCATTTTGTTCCCATATATATTCTTCATCGGAAAAAGCATATTCAGATCCACAACTATTTCTCACTAAACCCAGTTTCTGTAACTTCTATCCATTCACAGTTTTTTTTTGTTATTATTATTGTCATATTCTTCCCATATTTCTCAGTATTGTAGATTAATCAAGATCACATGTTGTACGTTGTGAGCATTGTCCATTTTGAGAGAAAAAATTGTTACCTTTCATCACCGTTGCAGAAAAAAGACATTTCTTAGTTGTGAATTTTTAGTTTCTTGCACAACCTGTGTGTACAATTTGATATGGGTATGTGATGTTATAGATGCAATTGCTTTCTTTTCTTTTTTGTTTATGGAAACTTCTCTTCAATTTTAGGGGTAGTTGAATTGCTTGTTTAATTGAGTTGTTTAGGATTTAAGCCTGGATCTGTGTTTGATGTGTGTGAATTTTCCTTGAACATGCTCTGTTTCAGTATTTGATTATTTATGTTCTGGCCATGCCTTGATCTGGGTTTGTATAAGGGAACACCCGTAATTCGTGTTGTTTGTTTGATTCAGAATTACTATAATATGAATTTGTATTATTCTTGTATACTGAATACTATCTAAATACTTGTTCTGTTGCTTATTAATAAGTAGGGTGTAAATATGATCTTGATTTTATTATAACTTTAATAATGTGTAGAGTATTACAGGCACTATGTGTCTAGTGATTTAATTTCTTTGGTCGTAAAAATTATAGCTATAGTATTTAAATTTATGATTTAGTGGAATTTAATCTGTTGTTTAATTGGAAATATATAAGCAGTTTGAGTTTTCAGTTTTTTTAGTATCTTGATCAAACCATTTTGGATATGCATTTTTCAGTTTTCAGTTTTCAGTTTTTTTCTTTTTCTTTTGTTTTTTTATTCATTTGTTTGTTATCAGTTATCTTGAGCAGGCCACTAGTATTGTATTGCGGAGTCTCTGATAGAAGTTAATCTTCATTTGGACAGGTATATTAATTTTATCTAGTTCTCGCTTCTTAGACCCTTTCTTTATTTTAAATTTTTGGACAGGTCTTAGACTATGACTATTGCTGATAAATTTAATCTATCCCAAATACCATTGTTCTAAAGAAACATCACCAATCTTATACAATTTCTTGTCACATTTTATACCCTATTTGACAGTCACTTATCAACTTAGTCAGTCACTAATTATGCAGTTGGCCCCCCACTTCGAAATTGAACCCAAAGGACTTCTCGACAAAAAGACCAACTCACAATCTCTTTCCTTTAATTTTTGCTTATACGTGCTTTATTCTTATTGCATTTTCCTAATACTAATACTACTTTTATCAAAGCCACTCTAATATAATTTCACATTTGAAAATTGAAATTAGCATTAATTGGTATTGTTGTCAAAGTTGATAAAATTGGAATAAACCATTAGAGTAATCACCACTCATTCAAATATAAAAATAACATTAATCCTAATCAAAAGATGGATGATCTGTATTGCACTTGCATCTCAAATAACTAGTTTACTTTATAGCAGGTTGCATCTCACACAATCCTCATTGTGAATATATTATATATTATAACTAATGTCCATTATTTAGTTTCTTCTCTGTTACTTATTATTATTAGTAGTAGTTGTTGTGTTTTTTAATTTTGTTTTTATAATAGAATTACATCCAAAAACCAGAGTTATAGTACCTTTGTTTTTTAACATTTCAAGCAAAATGAAACTCTAATTTCTTCCAGATCTGAGCAAAGAAACATGTGTTTTAATTTACATATCTGAAAAACATGTGTCTAATTCTATATGACAATATATGTACTTGCTGGTTTTGGACCTACTTCTCATGCTCTGTTAGATTTCTGAGTTTGTGGCATATTGATTAACTTGTGGTTTTATGGATGATAACCTAAGAAAGCATCTAACATAGGTTTAACTAATTTTTTAGGGGAGTAAAGTTCTTGTTTCTTAGAAAGCAAGCATTGTATTTTGTTTCACCTTGTTATAATTGATTTTTGTTCTGCCATGCATTTGATGATTTGAACTGTGAAAATCTTCTGTATGTTTTAAAGAACTAGTTCATCACAGAAGTGTCTTTTGTTTTCTGTATTTTCTCTTAGGGCAACTTACAGCTGCAACTTAACTACTTAAGGGTTTTTTTTTTTCTTTTGATAATAATCATTGTGCAACAGGAGAAGTTTATAAAAAAGTTAGCAGAAATTCAAGCCCAACATATCGAGGCTCAAGCACAAGGAATGGAGCTATCACCAATTGATGAAGACTTGATTTGGGAGGAAGTGTGTGGTGGGCAAAAGAAGAATCGAGTTTACGGAAAAGGAGCATTCTTTTCTAGCTCTATTAAGTCTAGAACCACTTCTGCCAACTCTGTATCTGGAAGAGCATCTATAAATCAAAATTTTGTTCCTGATTTGCGAGAACAGATTCATAATCTCAATGAAGAGCTTTTTCAACGTGTTACTCAACAGACAGATGAGCGTATTAGTAAGTTGTTAGATACACGCTTGGCTCCTTTGGAAAAGACTCAAAAGAAGTTAGAAAAGTTAGAACGGGCAATTAGAAAGGCCAAGAAGGAAAAGCTGAAACAAAAGAGATGAAATGAGGCTTATGTTAGCTATTACAAGAAGGTTAGAGCGTCAAGTAGTTCCATTACTGCTCCACCGCCACCGCCACCGCCGCCACCTTCAATCTCTTCGGATGAAGACTATGATGATGATGGGGATGAAGATGACACTAAGGACTATAGTTGATAAATTTAGTATGGTTGAACAATATACTGAGGATTATAGTTGATAATACACTTTGTTTATGTCTTGAATTATATTGACTTGCTTGTTTATAATACTTTTCTTTTAGCTTTATAATATGATGAATTTGTTTATTTTTGTAATATTATAAATATTTGAATACTACTTAGATAAAAAATTGTAATTATTCAATTTATATTATTTTGTATAAAACAGGTTTATTTTACAATGAAAAAATCTAAAAAAAATTTCATTTTATCTTACTGACAGATTTACAGACGGATTTTCTATCTGTAATCTAAAAAATTACAGACGGAAAATCTGTCGAAAAATCCGTCTGTGATTACCGAGGGAAAATTCGTCGGAAAATTTGTCTGTAATTACCGATGGAAAATCTGTCAGAAAATCTGTCTGTAATTACAGACGAAAAATCCGTCTGAAAATCCGTCGGAAAGTTTGTCGTCTTCAAGAAATGGATGGAGAATTTACAGAGGGAAAATCCGTTGGTAACTGGTAAAAATCCGTCGGTAATTTTCCGACGGAAAAAAATCCGTCGGTAAATAATTTCCGACGAGGCTTTTACAGAGGGACAAAATTCGTCGGTAATTCCGTCGGTAACCAAAAATCCGTCTATAATATAAACCAAATCTGTCTGTAAATCTGTCTTTATGAAGCCATTTTCTAGTAGTGATGGAAGGTTTATCGAATCAAAACCTAAGAAATAAATTATTATTAAATAAATAAATATACAGGATTCTTACCTATATTTGGATCATTCTGTCTGTTACTTGGACCATGTTGTCATGAGTATTGAATAGATTTGTTATTAACATGAAAATATATTGTAAAAGATAATTCATATTAAATGATATACTAACTATATAAATTTATTAATGGGATGTATTACTTAACTGTTACGCCTTCTGCCGAGGTGTTGTTGCCTCTGTTCTTCACTCATATTTTGTCTTCGTCGTCTGACATAGTCTTGCCAAGTCGTCAAGCACTTCCATTGGTATTCTGTCAACTGTAATTAATCAAAAAAAACATATAAATATAGTTTTACACTTTTATTTAATGATGAAAAAGAAATTATATATTAGATGAAGTGAGAAAGATGCATGAAAAGAAAAGATGGATGAGAGACGAAGGAAGTTTTTCTAGTAACAGCAATGTGAAGTGAGAGAGAATAAGGGAAGAAAGAGATCATTATTACAGAAGTTACGTAGATTTATAAAATAAGAGAGAACATGAATAAAGATGAGGTAGTGAGAGTATTGTAACACGGAATAACTAACGTGGGGTAGGTTATTATGAAGGATAAAAATAGAAAAAAGTTTTGGACACCAAAACAGGTTTTCCCATTATATATTGTTATAGAATATTGTTATAGATTTAAATTAATTTAAGTATGATACTAAAATTATTATGTTGTTATTAATTGTAACAATACTAACTATATAAATTTATTAATAGGATGTATAACTTAACTGTTACGCCTTCTGCCGAGGTGTTGTTGCCTCTGTACTTAGCTCATGTTTTGTCTTCATCGTCTGACATAGTCTTGCCAAGTCGTCAATCACTTCCATTGGTATCCTGTCAACTGTAATTAATCAAGAAAAACATATAAATATAGTTTTACATTTTTATTTAATGACAAAAAACAAATTATATATTAGATGAAGTGAGAAAGATGCATGAAAAGATGGATGAGAAACGAAGGAAGTTTTTCTAATAACAGTAATATAAAGTTAGAGAGAATAAGGAAAGAAAAAGATCATTATTATAGAAGTTACTAGATTTATAAAATAAAAGAGAACGTGAATGAAGATGAGGTAGTGAGAGTATTGTAACGCGGAATAACTGACCTGCGGTAGGTTATTAGGAAGGATAAAAATGGAAAAAAGTTTTGGACACCAAAATAGCTTTTTCTATTATATATATATNTCCTTATCTTTATGCGTTTGTTTATCGTGTGAGAATGCTTCACGCTTTTGTATCTCTGTTTTTGAGCTTTATTTCTTCATCGGTCTTCTAGCATATTATATCCTTTGACTATTTCTTATTATATTAGCTTTAGAACTATCATTGCACTTTGTTGTCCTTTGCTTTACGGCTAGAGTAAAAAAAGACTTCGTTATATATATGCAAGGAATTTTTTTACTCAAATCAATTGGGATGCCCTATAGATAAATTTCTTANTGGGATTATAGATTTGTCACCCAAAAACGGCTAATTCGGTCGGACAACCTCCTCACACTTAAAAGTTTACACCATCCTCGGTGCATTCAAAGATGAGCAAGGGGGTACGATGACTATACGGATTGCCACCTTCAGCTGGTGGATCAACTGGCTGCTGCGTTTTCTTTCTCCCACTTCCGTTTTTGCTTATGACAAATCATCTTGAACAATAGAAAATAGGAGAGTATGACAAGTAAATGCAACAGCAAGGAAGCATATATCATTGGAATGAGGTAAGAATCACTAGAATGAAATGAGTGAATAGTATGTGTGACATTAAGGAAGATAATGTGTGAGTTCTAAGTTGCATGCGGTTTAGAACACACACACACACACACTAGTTTTTAAAAGCTATGTCACATTTGTACACAAAAGAGGCATACACTTCACTCATTCTAGTGTGCTTGAAATGATCTAAAGAAAACCTGTAGGTTAAGACAACCAAACAAGTAGTGAAGAAGCATGAAAGTATTCAAGCAAGAATTAAGTGATTGTGAAATCGATGATGAATGGACATTAATTGATGTGCAAGAAAGCTTAATGAACAAAGGAACAATGAAAATCACGCAACAACCAATGACACACTTTGAATTTTGGCTCACATCACCTAGGGGACATAGAATGGAAAACATGGTTGCTAAGCAATGTAGTAAAAGAGAACTAAAGGTGAGAATCAATCACATAGCAAGCATAGTGCATACAGCTTGAGAATTTCAAAAGGATATCCCTAGGTGAGCTTACGATCCAATTTCATAATTGAAGCATTGTGCCAAAATGAATAGTTTCAAATATGTGTAGAGCACATAAGTAAACAATTAATGGTCAACATGTCATTACGGCATAAGCATAACATATGGATGCAACACAATGCATTAAGGTAAATGCCCAACATCCAATACTAAGAAATTTCCCAGACAAAAAAAATAATTCAAATCACATGGTGGCCAAATCATGTAATTCAAAAAGGTTTAAAATGCTTTAAAGGCAATTCTCATGCACTTGGTGTTCACAAATGTTAAACATGATCACTTCAAAACCAATTAACAAATCATAACCTCAACAAAGAATCCCAACAACGAAAATTAACAACAATGATGTTAAAATAACATCCTATCAGTAATCAGCAGCAAGAAATAGCAAACAAGATCAATAATCCAACCCTTACCATCAAAATAGAAAATTAAACAAAAATTAAACTAACTAAATAATTAACCAACAAACTAACTAAAGAAAATAATGGTGAATGGTAAATGGTGATGGTAGATGATGGTTGAAGGGTGGAAAGAAATGAAGAGAAGAGAGAAGAAGGAAAGAAATGGAAAGAGGAGAAGAAAAGAAGTATGTGAAACAGGGCAGAGGGTCACACGTACGTGTCATGTCACGCGTACGTGTGAGTGGTAGAAATGGGATGCGACGCGTATGCATCTAGGAGGCGTACGCGTGATGGGAGAAGTAAGAGAGGTGATGCGTACGTGTCGAGCAGGCACGCGCGGGACTGGGAAAAATAGAGCGCGATGCGTACGCGTGGTTCATGCATACACATGGGTAGAAATTGTGCTAGATGCACAGTTCTCACACCTTACGTGCACAACTCTCTGAATTTTGTACCATGCAACAGCAGCAGCACTGCGACGCGTATGCATTGCTCACGCACACGCATGGGCAAGGAAAAACACCTGGTGACGCGTACGCCTGGCTGACGCTTACGCGTGAAAGGTTGGAATCTTGGGGTCACGCGTACGCGTGGGTCATGCGTACGCGTGGCTGGGTGCTCTGTTTTTCAATATTTTTCAAGTTCTAGCACCAAACCAAGCATTCCAAAAATCCAAATAGCTACCAAAACATCGTCAAACCTTATTTAAGATACTAGACTCCCAAATAAACTCAACAAATCAAACTAAACATGAAATTAAACTAATTTACCAATATGTACAAAAGAGAAAAATGAAAAGCGTTTACCATGGTGGTGTATCTCCCACCTAGCACTTTTATTTTAAGTCCTTAAGCTGGACCATTGATGGGGTGCTTGTCAAGATGGCTTAGGCTTGAACTCTTCCTTGAATCTCCACCAATGCTTGCATATCCAATGTCCACCGGGATCCCAAATTAGGCATATAAAGCCTTCAAGCAAATTAAAGCAAGTGACAAGGCCCCAAGAGTGTTGATTGTTGAAATGAATTTCGAGGTCCTAAACCTTATTTTTGCACCCATCTTCTTGTTGACTACCATAGTTAAATCCAGGTGACAAGGCTTGTGAATTCTCAATTGAGCATCCAAACACCTTCCTAGATCCTATCAATTGAGTAACACACCAATCCTTTCTCCTAAACTTTGAGCTTCCAATCATGATGAACTGAGAATTATGTTGTAAACCACTAATCAATTCTTTCTTGCTTTTCATTCCACAAAGAGCTCTAAGTTGACCATCCGTTTCAAGCAAACCATATTCAAGCAGAATAAGAAAGCTAAGGGATATGAATTTTACCCACTTGAATGGTGTAAAGGATGATGGTGACTTAGGATGGGGGACCTCCCCACACTTTGACAATGTGAGGTCCACTCCCTTGTCCTCTTCTTTGGTTACCTCCACCTCTTGACAAGCATCTTCCATGTTCACTGGTAAAGAGAATTCTTGTATGGCTCGGAATTAATCAAAACAAGGATCAATTCATCGTTAGCATAGTCCAAACCAACAATGAATTCTCAAGATCAAATATTAAATTCAAATCATGTAAACCGAGAGTATTTAGCTCACGGGTTGGTGCACGAAATCGTGATTGTTCATTCCTTGGTAACGGTGCCAAAAACTTAATACGCACGTTCATAATCTTAGTGCTTTTTCACAACTTCGCACAACTAACCAGCAAGTGCACTGGGTCGTCCAAGTAATAAACCTTACGTGAGTAAGGGTCGATCCCATGGAGATTGTCGGCTTGAAGCAAGCTATGGTTGATGACATGTCACCATGTCATGTTTTTCTATGCTTTTTCCTTTGTTTTCAATAGGTTTTATGCACTTTCTTAAGCCATAAGCAAGCCAATTGGGTAGATTTCCATGTTTCCTTTGATTCAATCAACCATGGATGAATTAATGCAATTTCATGAGATTTTATGCTATAATTGTCATATATTATGAAAGAATAACAAACTCATGATTTTGAGCATAGCTTTGATGTGTTTGGTTGATTGATGATACGTGAAAAGAGTTTTGAAGAAGGTTGAAGGAAGAAGGAATGGCTAGGAGCAAGAGAGAACAAAAAGTTTGAGCCAAAGTTTGCCTCAAACTTTAGCTCAAACTTTTGGAAGAGTTGAAAACACCCTAGAGAAAAAAGCTTGAGCCAAAGTTTGCCTCAAACTTTAGCTCAAACTTTTGGGAGAAAAGCTTGAGCCAACGTTTGCCTCAAACTTTTTGGCAAACGTTGGCGCCACACCAACATACCCAGGGGAGAAAAAAGCTTGCGCCAATGTTTGCCTCAAGCTTTTTGGCAAACGTTGGCGCCACAAGGCATACAAGGGGTATACTTCCAACAAGAATAACTTGAGCTACAGAGCTCCAAATGAGGTGATTCAAAAAGCAATGAGAAAGTAGGAATCGAGAGCTTTCTAAGCATATATGGCACTGCATGGTGGACTGATGAACGGATTTTTGATGATTTAGAATTTCACAAATGAATTCTCGTTGCAAGTATAGTTCCTAAACCAAACAATAATCCTTTCATACAAAAAGATTGTTTGTCACTAGTACAAACCCCTAAAATTTATAAACCGAAGTATTGGACCTCGGGTCGTTCTCCCTAGGAATTACAATAAAGTGTCTTGTTATTGGTTATGAGTTATATTTGGGGTTTTTAAGCTTTTGGACAAGAAATATAAATGGCAAAGAAAATAAACTAACAACTAACAAAGCTCTTGGCAAGATATGAGAACTAGAAGTCCTATCCTAGTTATCCTTCTCAATTGTGATGAGAATTGTTCATTGCTACCACTTAGTTAACCCTTACTAATTAAAGGAAAGTCAAGTGGATGAATTGACTTGAGCCACAAGTCCTAGCCAACTCCCAAGGAAAGACTAGCTTTAGTGCACTCCAAACCAAATAGCAATCTCTCCAATTATCAATCAACAAAGGAATTAGATAACTCAAGTGTCACTAATTACTCTACCTAGGCCAAGAGGAACAAAATCTAACTAATAGCTATAAGAGACATTTCATCAAAAACATAGAGTGCAATACAAGTGAACACACAAATTTGCAAGAATTAAAGAGAGATCTAACTACAAAGGCAAGAGGTCCACAATAGAAAACTAAATCAATCATGAAACAACAAAGAACTTACCAATTGCATTGAAGGGGAAATGTAGATCTACAAAAGAGAATTCACAAACTACAAACAAAGGAATTACATTAGAAGAAGAATCCTACAAGTGCAATAGAGGAGAGGAACGAAAATTAGAAGAGAGAATAAGAAGAAATAGATCTAGATCTAAGAACTAACCTAATCCTAATTCTAGAGAGAAGTGAGAGCTTCTCTCTCTAGAAACTAACTACAAAGCTAAACTAAACTAATTGGTAACTAACTTCTCAAGGAAATTGCAATAAAAGGATGGAAGAAGAATGAATGTAACAACAAGGAATTGAGAAGATAGAAGTAGAAGAAGATGAATTAAAATCTAGATCTAAGAACTAAACCTAATCCTAATTCTAGAGAGAAGTGAGAGCTTCTCTCTCTAGAAACTAACTCTAACTCCTAAACTAAGCTAATTGGTTAAAAGTCTCTTGATCCCTCTTCAATCCTTGGCTTAAATAGCATCTGAAATGAGTTGGATTGGGCCCACAAGGCTTTAGAATTCGCTGGCCACGTTTTGCTTTAAGTGAACTAGGTGGCAGCAACGGCGCGTGCGCGTACTTTGCGCGTGCGCGCCACCATACGTGTAGCAACTATGGCAAATCTTATATCGTTTCGAAGCCCCGAATGTTAGCTTTCCAACCCAACTAGAACCGCATCATTTGGACCTCTGTAGCTCAAGTTATGGTCGTTTAAGTGCAAAGAGGTCGGCTTGACAGCTTTCCGGTTCTTTCATTTCTTCATGAATTCTCCAACTTTTCATGCTTTCTTTCTTCATTCCCTTGATCCAATCTTTGCCTCCTAAATCTTAAATCACTTAACAAACATATCAAGGCATCTAATAGAATCAAGGTGAAATAAATTTAGCTATTTTGAGTCCTAAAAAGCATGTTTTCACATTCAAGCACAATTAAAGGAGAATATACAAAACCATGCTATTTCATTGAATA
>NC_029793.2:61711816-61713132 GCF_000816755.2 Arachis ipaensis | reverse complement strand
AACATATATGCATAAGGGCTAAGGACTAGCAAGTCTAATCCACAATTGAATTGAGTTATTAAATATTTTTACAAACTTGCATGAAAATTATGATCATAGGTGAAAACATGTAATTGAGCATCGAACCCTCACCGGATGTGTTTACACTCTATTCGCTCAAGTGTTTAGGGTTGATTCACTCAATTCTCATCTATTTCATGCTTTCCAAGATTTGTTTTTCTTCTAACAATCAACATTTATTTCATGCATGCATACAAGTATCATGAGGTCTTTTCATTGGTTGTAATGGGGCTAGGGTCAAGGTAGGATGCATATTTGGTCAAGTGGGCTTGAAATTTGAATCTTTGATAAGCTTAAACTTCCCACCTAACCTATGACATCCTATACAATTAAGTTCTAATCTAGCTACCCATTCTTCACTTTTTCACATACTCATGCATTTTCTTTTCATTTCACAACTCATATGCATTGATCTTATTGAGCTTCACCTTGGGGCATTTTGTCCCCTTTTTATTTCTTTCTTTTTCGTTTTCTTTCTTTTTCCATTTTTTTCTATACTTTTCATATATTTTTTTTGTTTTTCTCATTTTTTTCTTTCTTTCAAACTATATACAAGAGTACCAATGCATAAGGTCTATACATTTAATCAATACATGAGCATGTACCCAATTCCCAATATTTACAATAATAATACAAAACTACCCTTTTATTCACCCAATGTCCCAAGGTTCCCACACTTGAATGATACTCACACACACTATCCTAAGCTAATCGAAGATCCAAATTAAGGGACAATTATTGTTTTTCGCTTTAAGGCTTGTATTGTGCTAAAATAAGAATAAGTGGGTTAAGCGTAGGCTCAAATTTGGCTAACAAAGGAAGATAAAAGGTAAGGCCATTTGGGTAAGTGAGCTAAATGAAATGATGGCCTCAATCACATAAATGCATGAATACACAAAATAATGGACATAAAGAATCAAATAAATCAAAGATTACAATCATAGAAAGAGAATAATGCACACAAGAAGGAAAAATAAGTGGTTATAAGATGTAACCACGCTATTAGGCTCAAGTCTCACAAGCTTGTGTTCTTAGCTCAAAACATGTTCCACAATATATATAATTCAAGCAAGTTCTATGAAAAGTTTTCACTCAAATCAATTGACATGCCCTATAGATAGAAATCCTGAAAAATTCTCATTATTGGTGCCCTATAGATAGAAATCCTTGGAAAATTTCATTATTTTGACTAAGCTTATTGTGTATATATATGCAAAAATAAGAAAATGCAAGTAAAAATCCTAAAATCCTAGAAT
>NC_029793.2:61705457-61711761 GCF_000816755.2 Arachis ipaensis | reverse complement strand
ATGCATTAAGGTAAATGCTCAACATTATCCATCAAGAGATTGCCTATTTAAAGAATACGGTTCAAATCACATGGTGGCTAGCTACAACATGCAATTTAAAAGAGTTATAAGCTCGAAGACAATTCTCATCACTTGGTATTTTTCAAAAGGTAAGCATGAAGAACTCAAAACCAAGTAACAAAATATAACCTCAATCATAGAATCCAACAAAGATTATCTAAAAACATTCATGCTAAAATAGCATTTAGGCAATAAAGGATATAGCAATGTATAGTAAACAAAGTCAATACTCCAACACTTATGATGAAAAGAGAGAAAATAAAATGAAAACTAAACTAAAACTAACTAATCAACTAACTAACTAACTAATTTGTTAACTAAGAGAAATGGTTATCAATGGTGTTTGGAAGTGTTGGATGAGGGGTAGGAGAAAGGAGAGGGAAAGAAATAGAAAGAGGAGAAGAAAAGAAATGTGGTGAAGGAAGGAAATCCGCGCGTACGCGCGCATGCCGCGCGCGCGCGGATGGCTTATTCCGAGAGTGACGCGTACGCGTCATGTGCGCGAGCGCGCAAATAGGTTTGTGCCAAAGGCACAACGTCGGCACGGCGCAGGCACAACTCTCTGGAAAATGTATGGAGGTTGGAACTTCTCAATCCACGCGTACGCACGCATGGCGCGCGCGCGTGGATGGTCGAAAATGCTGGAAGTGCGCGTACGCGCCATGTACGCGTACGCGTGGATGGTGCTCTGTTTTTCAAAAAAATTTTTTTCTATGTTTTTTTTTTTTTTTTTTTGCACCAATCCAAGCATTCCAAACCGCCAAACAGTTACCAAAACACCATAAAACCTTATTTAGCATACTAAACTACCAATTAAACTCAACTATCTAAACAAAATATGAAATTAGACTAATTCTACCAAATATTTACAAAAGAGAAAATGAAAAGATTTTACCATGGTGGGTTGTCTCCCACCTAGCACTTTTGTTTATTGTCCTTAAGTTGGACTTATGGGGAGCTCCTCATCAAGGTGGCTTGTGCTTGTACTCATCTTGGAACTTCCACCAATGCTTGGACTTCCAATAGGCTCCATCATTCAAGATTAACATCTCCAAGCTTTGATGGAGTTCTTCACAAACCATGGGCTCCCAATGTTGATCCTCATGTGTTCCCGGATCCCATATTTTGTCTTCACACCCATCTCCAAGTTGATTATCATTAATCCATGTGGGTGGTGAGCAAGGTGAATTCTCAACAAAGTGACCAAACATCCTTCTAGACCCATGTATTCTAGTTATACACCAACCTTTGCTATCAAGCTTTGGACACGTGACCATAATGAACCTAGAATGATGCTTCCAACCACTAACCATCTCCTTTTTACTCTTAAAGCCACTAATTTTTCTAAGTTGATCATCCGTCTCAAGCAAACTATATTCAAGGGGAATAACAAAGCTTAAGTATAAGGAATTTACCCACTTGAATGAGAGAATGGATGGTGGTGGCTTGGGGAGAGGTATCTCCAATGTGCTTGCAAGCTCTACTCCCTTATTTGCTTCCTTGTCAATCTCCACCTCTTCATAAACTTCTTCATTTTCAATCCTTTGTTCATCAACTTCCTCTAACTCTTCAACATCACTCAAGTCATAAATGGGAGGTTGAGAGAAATCTACCTCCACATCACTTTTAAATTCATTGGGAGAAGGTTCTTCAAATTCAAAGGATTCTTCACTAAGAAGATTGGATGCATGATCTTCATCACCAAGGGAACTCAATTCTTGCTTCATTCTCTCCAAGTCTTCATATGGAATATGCCTCCGAGGTTGTGCACATTCCTCCTCAACATCAAATTTACTCTTCTTGGAGGGATTTTCTTTGATTTTAGCTTCCCATGGAAGTTCCGCATCTCCTAAGTCTTCAACCACTTCTTTCTCTTCTTCAATGGTCCTAGGTTCCTCCAATTGTTCTAACACAAAGTAGCCTTCCTCCTTTTCCACCGGAGTTTCCAATCTCTCCTTCATGCTATGCTCTTCATTTGATTCCCCACATGTAGCCATGGGAGTTCCTTGATTGTTCAAGCATTGGGATGCTAACCGGTTTACCACCTCATCCAAGGCGGCCATGAATTGTTGCACATCCCTTTTCATTTCCTCTTGTCCTTGAACAAGAACATCAAGGATGTCATCCATTGGAGGTTGGGGTGGATGGAAGGGTTCATCAATTTGGGGGAAGGGTTCATAGTAGGAAGGTGGTTCTTCTTATATCGTTTCAAAGCCCCGGATGTTAGCTTTCCAACCCAACTGGAACCGCATCATTTGGACCTCTGTAGCTCAAGTTATGGTCGTTTAAGTGCAAAGAGGTAGGCTTGACAGCTTTCCGGTTCTTTCATTTCTTCATGAATTCTCCAACTTTTCATGCTTTCTTTCTTCATTCCCTTGATCCAATCTTTGCCTCCTAAATCTTAAATCACTTAACAAACATATCAAGGCATCTAATAGAATCAAGGTGAATTAAATTTAGCTATTTTGAGTCCTAAAAAGCATGTTTTCACTCTTAAGCACAATTAAAGGAGAATATACAAAACCATGCTATTTCATTGAATAGATGTGGGTAAAAGGTGATAAAATCCCCTAAATTCAATAAAAGATAAACCGTCAAATTGGGGTTTGTCAAGGACACTAAAATTGAGGGAGAAAACTGCCCCGCAATGAGCATAAACAAACATGGTGGCAATCTGCAGTGAGGCCAACTGACCTCTGCACCTTCGACGGAGTATAACTCGAGTTGCAGAGCTCCAAATGATGCGCTTCCAACGGCATTGGAAAGTAAACATTCAGGGCTTTCCAACAACATATAATAGTATGGGGTGGACAATACGTTTGGGCCTCCAGAACTGGCGTTTTCGACCACGTTTGAGGAAAACTTTACCTCAAACGCTGCACACCAAAGCCAGCGACCCTGTCCTCTTCAAAGGAGCATAACTTGAGTTGTAGATGTCCAATTGAGGTGATTCCAATTGGGTTAGAAAGCTGACATTTAGAGCTTTCCAACCATATATAATAGTCTATAGTTGGCATGAAATTGGCAACGTTGACAAGAGGACAAAGTAGCACCCCACACATGCATACAAGGTGATCCACGTTTGGCTAAAAGTTTGACCTCAAACTTTAGCTCAAACGTGGATATCAGCAAAAGGGGGTGGTTGATATAAAAAGCTTGAGCAAAAGTTTGCCTCAAACTTTGACTCAAGCTTTTGTGCTTTATGTCCCAATTCACAATGGGTTTCTCTCCAACTCCAAGTGCAATCAACAGAGGCCATCTTCAACCCAAATCCAAAGCACGCAAAGCCCATTATCATCACTCAAAGGCACAAGAGATAGATAAAATAGGAATTTTATTTAATTGTAATTTGTCTTTAATTTCACTTTCATTTTTATTTTCATTTTGTAAAAATCCTATATAAGGCATCATTCTCATTTTAGAAAGGGGGCTCGGATAGAGAGCATTGAGAGGCTGGCTCCACGAGGGAGCACTAGGATTTGAGAGCTCTCTCTTAGTTTTCATTTTTGTTTTGAATCTTGGGTTGAGAATTGAAGAAATTCTGTTTCAATCTCACCTTGAGAATTCTCTTTATTCTTATTCTACAAAAATTTCAGTGAATTAAGGATTTGAATTCAACACTCTGTTTACTTCTTTCATCTTCATTTCTTTTGCAAATTGTTCTTTATTGGATCAAGGAAGGACTTGAGATCTAGACCTGTTTTCTAGTCTCATTGAGCCCATGAGATCTTCAATTTCTCATTGAGATTTTGAAATTGAGCCAAGCTGCTCTCTGTTTTGATTTTAAAGTGATTTTCCAAATCTGTTGAACCTGCTGCATCTTTTACTTCTCTGTTTGATTGTTATTTACACTTTCGTGTTTGATTTCATGAATCCCAGTACCCAACTTCCTTTATTCTTCTTGCAATTTAACTTTCCAGTTATTTGATCTACTGCTTTCTTTTAATTTCCAGCATCCACTCCCCTTTAATTTCATGCAAATTTACATTTCTTACAATTTAAGTTTCAGCTATTTTACTTTCTTGCTCTTTAAGTTACTTGCCAATTTACATTCTGCAACTTTAAATTCATTGTCCTTTAATTCCTGTTGGTTACAATTTCACACAATTCACATCAATGTTAGCTTGACTAAACTAATCACCCACTAAAGTTGCTTGATCCATCAATCCCTGTGGGATCGACCTCACTCCCGTGAGTTTTATTACTTGATACAACCCGGTATACTTGCCGGTGAGATTTGTGTGTTTTGGAAATTCGTTTTTCCACAAAAACACCATCAAATTTTTGGCGCCGTTGCCGGGGATTGATTTAGATCAACAATGATTAAGTGGGTGAGAAGTCTAGATTAAGCATTTTCTTTACTTTTGTTCTCTGTTCTAAGCTGAAACCAAGGTGTTTGAGTTATTGCCTCACTAAGAAATTCATCTCTGAGATATGAATTTCAATTTTCCTTGGTGTTGTGTTTTCCAAAATTCAAATGGAGTTAAACTCATCTTATGATCAAATTAATTTCATGGGATATGACCCACCATCACCAATCTCTAATGGTGGCTGGGAATATCACCAGGAGAATACTAATTATGAGCACTCCAATTCATGGAGATTTGCTTCAGAGACACAAGATGAGCAAGAAAACCATATGGGATATCTTCCTCCACCACAAAATGATGCAAGTTGCTATTCTAATGATGGCTGGGGGGAGCAAAACCAGAAAACATTTGAGAGCCCATATTCCACTTATTAAGAGCCATCTTCACTCGAACGTACTATCAATTCACTTATACAAAATTTTCCAACCTCACCTTCCAGTTTTTCATCTGAAAATTCTTCATCACTAGACTTTGTCTCCACACAAAATCCTTGCCAAAACTCACCACCCACACAAACTTCCATGAACCAAAGACTCTCAAAGCTTGAGTCCATGCTCAAAAGAATTGCGGAGGAGAAAGAGAAATACCAGAAAGAACAAGAGAACTCCCTCAAAAACATGGAAGTGCAGTTAGGCAAATTGTTGAATGCAAGGAAGGAAGAAATGGAAAAACAAGAACACAAGGTCCCTGTGTCAAGTGCAATTGCAAAAAAGGAAGAGGTGGTGAAAGTATTGGAACCTGAAACTGCACTTGAGATGACAAGGGGACCTGAACACTCACAACCTCCTCAATCTCCCCTAGACCAAAAAGTCTCAACAATTGACTCTGAGATTGAAAGGTATGAAGAGAAGATGAAGAAAGCTTGGGAAAATCAACAAACCTCCTCCATGAAAGAGTTATTAAAGCAAATGTTGAGTGCAAAAAAAGGAGTGGAGGAGCATGAAAGTGAGGAAGTCATTCCAGAGAATTCACACTCAAGTGAAGCAGAAAATCACATGAAGGAAGGGCTCATGGAACCACCAATACAAGAGGATCTTAATGAAGAAATCACTACAATAATCACACAGCAACCATGTCTTGACATCCAAGAAGTGAAGGCAATTGACAAAAGCACCAAGAAGAGGATTGTGACCAAGATACCAAGGACAACATTCATGAGAATGTCAACTGCAAACAATCCTGTCCCTGATCCAGCAAGCAAGATCAATCAAGCCAATTTCACAAGGAAGCTTGTTCAAAGAAGACCAAGACAGGGGACAATAACTGAAACTTCTCCCCTCTTGGAGTCATTCCTCTTAACAAACTGGAAGAAGAGGAAGAAAGTGAAGAACAAAATGTCAAGCTAATGACACTAAAAGAGCACTTGTTGGGAGGTAACCCAACCGTAGGTAACATTTTTTCTCTGCTTTGTTTTCTTCCTTTGTTTAGTTTAAATTTCAATAAATTGACATATGGTTGCATTCTAAGTTTGGTGTTGCTATGAAACAAAATTTGGTTCTAATCCTTACAAGATACTTGCATCAATTCCAAGTGAAAGTGTCACACTAAGTTTGGTGTGCCATTTATTCTTTATGCAAAGTATTATGCTCACCTTCTTAAGTTTGCAATCACAATGTCTCTGTCTCTTGTGCCTTGATTATTATCTTTAATTTTGCTTGCTTGAAACACATGTACTACTAACATTTCTTGTGTAAGACATTCATGATCCATCTTAGCCCCATAGCCACGGTTCTAATAGTTGCTTGAGGATGAGCAAGCATTCTGAGTTTGGTATGGGAAGGAGGATAATGGGAGGAAAATGACAACAATAGAGAAGATGAACTACAAGGTTGTAAAGTTCCTTTTCCTCTCATTTGTTTCAAGCACTATAAACT
>NC_029793.2:61703745-61705375 GCF_000816755.2 Arachis ipaensis | reverse complement strand
AAAGTCAAGGTTAGACTCAAAGTGCAAAAGCACTCCCTCAAAGCTCAAGGCTCTGAGCATCAATGATTAGAGAGTCAAGAAAAGAAAAAAAAATGAGATTAATGAAGTCCTCTAATCAAATGCTTGTGGTGCTTATGTATCAAGTGGTAATACTTGAAAACAAAGCATTTAGAAGTCGTAGCTTTGTTATCAACTCATGGGGCAAAGCACCCAAAAGGAGAAGCTAAATAAGAAAATCAAAAGCTTGTTTCAAGGTAGAAATATAAGAGAAAGATTTCATAAAATGAGCTAGATGGAAGCATCAATCATTTACATTTCTTTTGTGATTGTAGCATGCTTAGAAAACTAGCTTACCATGAACATTGAGTTGCTATTCTTCTTGCCTTGGATTGTCAATCTTTATTGCATGATTCTTTTCTTGCTTGGGGACAAGCAAGGTTTAAGTTTGGTGTTGTGATGACATGTCACCATGTCATGTTTTTCTATGCTTTTTCCTTTGTTTTCAATAGGTTTTATGCACTTTCTTGAGCCATAAGCAAGCCAATTGGGTAGATTTCCATGTTTCCTTTGTTTCAATCAACCATGGATGAATTAATGCAATTTCATGAGATTTTATGCTATAATTGTCATATATTATGAAAGAATAACAAACTCATGATTTTGAGCATAGCTTTGATGTGTTTGGTTGATTGATGATAGGTGAAAAGAGTTTTGAAGAAGGTTGAAGGAAGAAGGAATGGCTAGGAGTAAGAGAGAACAAAAAGTTTGAGCCAAAGTTTGCCTCAAACTTTAGCTCAAACTTTTGGAAGAGTTGAAAACACCCTAGAGAAAAAAAGCTTGAGCCAAAGTTTGCCTCAAACTTTAGCTCAAACTTTTGGGAGAAAAGCTTGAGCCAATGTTTGCCTCAAACTTTTTGGCAAACGTTGGCGCCACACCAACATACCCAGGGGAGAAAAAAGCTTGCGCCAACGTTTGCCTCAAGCTTTTTGGCAAACGTTGGCGCCACAAGGCATACAAGGGGTATACTTCCAACAAGAATAACTTGAGCTACAGAGCTCCAAATGAGGTGATTCAAAAAGCAATGGAAAGTAGGAATCGAGAGCTTTCCAAGCATATATGGCACTGCATGGTGGACACTAAAATTGAGGAAGAAAACTGCCCCGCAATGAGCATAAACGAACATGGTGGCAACCTGCAGTGAGGCCAACTGACCTCTGCACCTTCGACAGAGTATAACTCGAGCTGTAGAGCTCCAAATGATGCGCTTCCAACGGCATTGGAAAGTAGACATTCAGGGCTTTCCAACAATATATAATAGTATGGGGTGGACAATACTTTTGAGCCTCCAGAACTGGCGTTTTCGACCACGTTTGAGGCAAACTTTACCTCAAACGCTGCACACCAAAGCCAGCGACCCTGTCCTCTTCAAAAGAGCATAACTTGAGTTGTAGATGTCCAATTGAGGTGATTCTAATTGGGTTAGAAAGCTGACATTTAGAGCTTTCCAACCATATATAATAGTCTATAGTTGGCATGAAATTGGCAACATTGACAAGAGGACAAAGTAGCACCCCACACATGCATACAAGGTGATCCACGTTTGGCTAAAAGTTTGACCTCAAACTTTAGC
>NC_029793.2:61688021-61703643 GCF_000816755.2 Arachis ipaensis | reverse complement strand
ATCTTGGGTTGAGAATTGAAGAAATTCTGTTTCAATCTCACCTTGAGAATTCTCTTTGTTCTTCTTCTACAAAAATTTTAGTGAATTAAGGATTTGAATTCAACACTCTGTTTACTGCTTTCGTCTTAATTTCTTTTGCAAATTGTTCTTTATTGGATCAAGGAAGGACTTGAGATCTAGACTTGTTTTCTAGTCTCATTGAGCCCATGAGATCTTCAATTTCTCATTGAGATTTTGAAATTGAGCCAAGCTGCTCTCTGTTTTGATTTTAAAGTGATTTTCCAAATCTGTTGAACCTGCTGCATCTTTTACTTCTCTGTTTGATTGTTATTTACACTTTCATGTTTGATTTCATGAATCCCAGTACCCAGTTTCCTTTATTCTTCTTGCAATTTAACTTTCCAGTTATTTGATCTACTGCTTTCTTTTAATTTCCAGCATCCACTCCCCTTTAATTTCATGCAAATTTACATTTCTTACAATTTAAGTTTCAGCTATTTTACTTTCTTGCTCTTTAAGTTACTTGCCAATTTACATTCTGCAACATTAAATTCATTGTCCTTTAATTCCTGTTGGTTACAATTTCACACAATTCACATCAATGTTAGCTTGACTAAACTAATCACCCACTAAAGTTGCTTGATCCATCAATCCCTGTGGGATCGACCTCACTCCCGTGAGTTTTATTACTTGATACGACCCGGTATACTTGCCGGTGAGATTTGTGTGTTTTGGAAATTCGTTTTTCCACAAAAACACCATCAATGGTCATCTTACAAATCTCAGTCAGGCGGATTCAAATAGTTATGGTGAACTGATAGTTGAAATATAATTAAAATATAAAATGGGATAGAGATACTTATGCAATTCAATGGTGAGAATTTCAGATAAGCGTATGGAGATGCTTTTGTTCCTTTTGAACCTCTGCTTTCCTACTGTCTTCATCCAATCATTCATACTCCTTTCCATGGCAAGCTGTATGTTGGGCATCACCGTTGTCAATGGCTACATCCCGTCCTCTCAGTGAAAATGGTCCAAATGCGCTGTCACCGCACGGCTAATCATATGTCGGTTCTCGATCATGCTGGAATAGGATCCAGTGATCCTTTTGCGTCTGTCACTACGCCCAGCACTCGCGAGTTTGAAGCTCGTCACAGCCATCCCTTCCCAGATCCTACTCAGAATACCACAGACAAGGTTTAGACTTTCCAGAACTCAAGAATGGCCGCCAATAATTCTAGCCTATACCACGACAACTCTAATCGTAAATCAGGAGGCTAAGAGATAATTATTCAAGCTTGCTTTCATGTAGAACGGACGTGTTTGTTAGGCACGCGTTCATAAGTGAGAATGGTGATGAGCGTCACATAATCATCACATTCATCATGTTCTTGTGTGTGAATGAATATCTTAGAGAAGGAATAGGCTTGGGTTGAATAGAAAAACAATAGTACTTTGCATTAATTCATGAGGAACAGCAGAGCTCCACACCTTAATCTATGGTGTGTAGAAACTCTACCGTTGAAAATACATAAGAACAAGGTCTAGGCATGGCCGAATGGCCAGCCTCCCCAAATGGCATATGAATTCGAAAATAGGGAAAAAGAGACACCTAATACAATAGTAAAAAGTTCTATTTATACTAAACTAGTTACTAGGGTTACAGAATTAAGTAAATGATGCAGAAATCCACTTCCGAGCCCACTTGGTGTGTGCTTGGGTTGAGCATTGAGCTTTCACGTGTAGAGGTCTTCCTTGGAGTTAAACGCCAGTTTGTAACTTGTTTCTGGCGTTTAACTTTGCTTTGCAACTTGTTTCTGGCGTTTAACGCCAGAATAGGGCAGAAAGCTGGCGTTAAATGCCAGTTTGCGTCATCTAAAATCGGGCAAAGTATGGACTATTATATATTGCTGGAAAGCCCTGGATGTCTACCTTCCAACGCAATTGAGAGCGCACCAATTGGATTTTTGTAGCTCCAGAAAATCCACTTTGAGTTCAGGGAGGTCAGAATCCAACAGCATCTGCAGTCCTTCTTCAGCCTCTGAATCAGATTTTTGCTCAAGTCCCTCAATTTCAGCTAGAAATTACCTGAAATCACAAAAAAACACACAAACTCATAGTAAAGTTTAGAAATGTGAATTTTGAATATAAACTAATAAAAATATAGTAAAAACTAACTAAATTATACTAAAAACTATGTAAAAACAATGCCAAGAAGCGTATAAATTATCCGCTCATCACAACACTAAACTTAAATTGTTGCTTGTTCCCAAGAAACTGAAAATCAAATAGGATAAAAAGAAGAGAATATACTATAAATCCCAAAATATCAATGAAACTTAGCTCCAATCAGATGAGCGGGACTAGTAGCTTTTTGCCTCTGAACATTTTTGGCATCTCCCTTTATCCTTTGAAATTCAAAATGATTGGCTTCTATAGGAACTCAGAATTCAGATAGTGTTATTGATTCTCCTAGTTCAGTGTGTTGATTCTTGAACACAGCTACTTTATGAGTCTTGGCCGTGGCCCTAAGCACTTTGTTTTCCAGTATTACCACCGGATACATAAATGCCACAGACACATAATTGGGTGAACCTTTTCAGATTGTGACTCAACTTTACTAAAGTCCCCAATTAGAGGTGTCCAGGGTTCTTAAGCACACTCTATTTTTGCTTTGGAACTTAACTTTAACCGCTCAGTCTCAAGCTTTTCACTTGACACCTTCACGCCACAAGCACATGGTTAGGGACAGCTTGGTTTAGCCGCTTAGGCCAGGATTTTATTCCTTTGGGCCCTCCTATCCACTGATGCTCAAAGCCTTGGATCCTTTTTATTACCCTTGCCTTTTGGTTTTAAGGGCTATTGGCTTTTTCTGCTTACTTTTCTTTTTTTTCTTTCTCTCTCTTTTTTTTTTTTATTTTCGCCATTTTTTTTCACAAGTCTTGTTATTCACTGCTTTTTCTTGCTCAAGAATCAATTATATGATTTTTTAGATTATCAAATAACATTTCTCCTTTTTTATTATTCTTCAAGAGCCAACAATTTTAACATTCATAAACAACAAATTCAAAAGACATGTGCATTGTTCAAGCATTCATTCAGAAAACAAAAAGTATTGCCACCACATCAAAATAATTAAACTAGTTTCAAGGATGAATTCGAAATTCATGTACTTCTTGTTCTTTTGTAATTAAAACATTTTTCATTTAAAAAAGGTAATGGATTCATAGGACATTCATAGCTTTAAGAAATAGACATTTAGATACTAGTGATCATGTAGTAAAGACACAAACATAAATAAAATACAAGGCTCAAAAATCGAAAAACAGAAAAATAAGAATAAGGAGATTAAGGAACGGGTCCACCTTAGTGAGGGTGGCGTCTTCTTCCTCTTGAAGAACCAATGGTGTTCTTGAGCTCCTCTATGTCTCTTCCTTGTCTTTGTTGCTCCTCCCTCATAGCTCTTTGATCTTCTCTAATCTCATGGAGAATGATGGAGTGCTCTTGGTGTTCCATCCTTAGTCGTCCCATGTTGGAACTTAATTCTCCTAGGGAGGTGTTGATTTGCTCTCAATAGTTCTGTGGAGGAAAGTGCATCCCTTGAGGTATCTCAGGGATTTCATGGTGAGGAATTTCCTCATGCTCTTGTTGAGGTCCATGATCTCTTGTTTGCTCCATCCTTTTCTTGGTGATGGGCTTGTCCTCATCAATGAGGATGTCTCCCTCTATGTCAATCCCAGCCGAATTGCAGAGGTGGCAAATGAGGTGAGGAAAGGCTAACCTTGCCAAAGTGGAGGACTTGTCAGCCACCTTGTAGAGTTCTAGAGGTATAATCTCATGAACTTCCACTTTCTCCCCAATCATGATACTATGGATCATGATGGCCCGGTCTACAGTAACTTCAGACCGGTTGCTAACAGGAATAATTGAACGTTGGATGAACTCCAACCATCCTCTAGATATAGGCTTAAGGTCCGGTCTTCTCAATTGAACCAGCTTGCCTCTTGAGTCAACTTTCCATTGAGCTCCTTCCACACATATTTCCATGAGGACTTGGTCCAACCTTTGATCAAAGTTGACCCTTCTAGTGTAGGGGCGTGCGTTTTCTTGCATCAATGGCAAGTTGAACGCCAACCTTACATTTTCCGGACTGAAATCTAAGTATGTCCCCCGAACCATTGTAAGCCAGTTCTTTGGGTTTGGGTTCATACTTTGATCATGCTTCCTAGTGATCCATGCATTTTCATAGTACTCTTGAACCATTAAGATTCTGACTTGTTGAATAGGATTAGAGAGAACTTCCCATCCTCTTCTTCTAATCTCCTGTCGGATCTTCGGATACTCGCTCTTTTTGAGCTTAAAAGGGACCTCAGGGATCACCTTCTTCTTGGCTACAACTTCATAGAAGTGGTCTTGATTGACCTTTGAGATGAATCTCTCCATCTCCCATGACTCAAAGGTAGAAGTAATTGCCTTTCGTTTCCTCTTTTTTGAGGTTTCTCTGGCCTTAGGTGCCATTGATGGTTATGGAAAAATAAAAAGCAATGTTTTTACCACACCAAACTTAAAAGGTTTGCTCATCCTCGAGCAAAAGAACAAAGAAAGTAGTAGAAGAAGAAGAAAATGGAGGAGATGGAGTGAGAGAGTGTATTCGGCCAAGGGGGAAAAGTAGTGGTTGTGAAGTGTGAAAATGGAGTAGTGTTAAGGGGGTTTATAGGTGGGGTTTATGGGGAAGAGGTAATAAGGTGATTGGTGAAGGGTATTTGGGGAAGAGGTAATAAGCTGATTGGTGAAGGGTATTTGGGGAAGAGGTAATAAGGTGATTGGTGAAGGGTATTTGGGGAAGAGTGTTATGAGAAGGTGTGAATAGGAGAGAAGAAGAGGTGGGGTAGGTGGGGATCCTGTGGGGTCCACAGATCCTGAGGGGTAAAGGACTTAGCATCCCTGCTCCAAGTAGGCGTGCAAAACGCCCTTAGAATGCATGTCTGGCATTAAACGCCAACTTGCTGCTTGTTTCTGGCATTTAACGACAGCTTGATGCTTCTTTCTGACGTTAAACGCCAGTTTGATGCTTCTTACTGGCGTTTAAACGCGAGTAAGCTCTTCCTCCAGGGTGAGCTATTTTTAATGCTGTTTTTCATTTTGTTTTTGATTTTTCAGTAGTTTTTGTGACTTCACATGATCATCAACCTAAAGAAAACATAAAATAGCAATGGAAAATAAATAGATATAATTAAATAACATTGGGTTGCCTCCCAACAAGCGCTTCTTTAATGTCAGTAGCTTGACAGTGGGCTCTTATGGAGCCTCACAGATACTCAGAGCATGATGATGGCCTCTTAACACCAAACTTAGAGTTTGGTTGTGGCTTCCCAACACCAAACTAAGAGTTTGAATGTGGGGGTTTTGTTTGACTCTGTATTGAGAGAAGCTTTTCATGCTTCCTGTCCATGGTTACAGAAGGAGAACCTTGAGTCTTAAATACATGGTAGCCCTCATTCAACTGAAGGACCAACTCTCCTCTGTCAACATCAATCACAGCTTTTGCTGTGGCTAGGAAGGGTCTTCCAAGGATGATGGATTCATCCTCATCCTTCCCAGTGTCTAGGATTATGAAATCAGCAGGGATGTAAAGGCCTTCAACCTTTACTAACACGTCCTCTACTAGTCCATAAGCCTATTTCATTGATTTGTCTGCCATCTCTAATGAGATTCTTGCAGCTTGTACCTCAAAGATTCCCAGTTTCTCCATTACAGAGAGTGGCATGCCTGACCCAAAGTCACATAGAGCTTTCTCAAAGGTCATGGTGCCTATGGTACAAGGTATGAAGAACTTTCCAGGATCCGGTTTCTTCTGAGGTAATGTCTGCCTCATTAGTGCACTCAGTTCATTGGTGAGTAAGGGGGGTTCATCCTCCCAAGTCTCATTACCAAATAAACTGGCATTCAACTTCATGATTACTCCTAGATACTTAGCAACTTGCTCTGCAATGGTGTCTTCATCCTCTTCAGAGGAAGAGTATTCATCAGAGCTCATGAATGGAAGAAGGAGGTCCAATGGAATCTCTAGGGTCTCTGTATAAGCCTCAGATTCCTTTGGTTCCTCAAAAGGAAAATCCTTTCTATCCAAAGGACGTCCCAAGAGGTCTTCCATACTGAGATTCACGTCCTCCTCCTCCTCTGGGCATTCGGCCACACCAAGTAAGGTTATGGCCTTGCACTCTCTCTTGGGATTTTCTTCTGTATTGCTTGGGAGAGTACTGGAGGAGTTTCAGTAATCTTCTTACTCAGCTGACCCACCTGTGCCTCCAAATTTCTAATGGAGGACCTTGTTTCATTCATGAAACTTAGTGTGGTTTTGGATAGATCAGAGACTATGGTTGCCAGGCCAGAATGGCTCTGTTCAGAATTCTCTGTCTATTGCTAAGAAGATGATGGAAAAGGCTTGCTATTGCTAAACCTATTTCTTCCACTATTATTGAAGCCTTGTTGAGGCTTCTGTTGATCCTTCTATGAGAGATTAGGATGATTTCTCCATGAAGGATTATAGGTGTTTCCATAGGGTTCTCCCATGTAATTCACCTCTGCTATTGCAGGGTTCTCAGGATCATAAGCTTCTTCTTCAGAAGATGCCTCTTTAGTACTGTTGGGTGCAGCTTGCAATCCATTAAGACTCTGAGAAATCACACTACAAGAAAACAGCTCTATTGCCACGCTTTTAAAGTGTGGCGAAAAGCTGAAAAAAGCGTGGCGATAGCTTTTTGCCACACTTTTTGAGCTACTGCCACGCTTTTGAAAGGGTGGCCTATCAAAGGGTGGCGGCTGCTCTATCGCCACGCTTTTGGTGATCTATCGCCACGCTTTATTTTTTGCCACGCTTTTGCAGATTGTCCCGCTTAAAAAACGTGGCCATGTGCGAGAGATACGGTCACGCTTTTAAAGCGTGGCCATAGAGAGATACAGCCATGCTTTTAAAGCGTGACGATAGCGGGAGATACAGCAACGCTTTAAAAGCGTGGCGATAGCCTTGTCAAATTTTTAAAAAAAATCTTTTTTTTTATTTTCAATCCTTTTGTATTACCAAATCTATAAATATAGTATGCAATTTTTATTACAAGATAAATTAAACAGTAATTAGTGACAATTTTTGGTATAATTGTTTTATACACTAATCCTTATACAAAACTTTCCAGGTTTTTTCAATAACAAAAAACCCTTCAACCTCCTATCCATCCGAAATTCACTAACTAAGCAAAACGCATGTATAATTACAAAAGCAATGGAAAATTAATAGCAGGTCTGGTGTCTCAAGATCACGTCAGGGTCCCTCATTTTCTGTATTTTATATTTTTCTTACAACCTTGTGCCCAACAAGTACATAACCGAGCTCAATATCCCCCTATCAGAATGATTCCCAGCAATGTTTGGTGGAGCTAAAAAAAATAATACCAACATCAACAAAATGATTTCATTTCCATTTAACAGAACATAATAATGAAAATGCTGACAATCACCGACCAAAGACATAACAATGAAGAAACAAGGAATAACCCCATTGGCAAGCAAGCTCAGTGCTTTTTTTTTCTTTTGCAAAAAAGAAACAAAAAAAAGGCAAAAGGAACCATTGAATTACCATGCAAAAGGGAGAAAGGAATCTAACCAATTGGCAATGCAGGATGCAATGCAAGTAGGTAGAGATCAAATTTCAGGAAACAATTTAAGCAGAAATTAGGTATACTCGTCATGTTAATACGAGAAGGTTCCAAAACTCGACGGACAGAGTCAGAATTACCTCTTAAATGGTTTTCTTTAGATCAAAAGCATCTTTCACTCGAGCATCCAAGAAGGCCCATGTATCATGGAAGTCTAACAAGAAACAAACGAAAGATGTATTAAGAAATGTCTTCACTTGTTACAACACCACATCAGAGCCACAAACAGCTTGTTATCCATCTAAATATAAGATACTATATTGATGGAGTGAGGTGGGGTGGGGCATAAAAGAATAAATTCGATTGTTTTCCCCCTGATTACATATTTTATCAAGATACTACTCAAATTCATTGCCATGAGAAAATTGGCTACTATGACAGGCTCAGTTCAAGAAAATAAGGAGAGTTTGAGAGAATGGACAATTGAACCCAGTTAATATTTTTCGGCTATTCACATACTGAAAAAGAGAGAAGGAGCGAAGGGGGGAATCAAATGGAACTGAATGATCGATGAAAGATATCACAATCGACAGAGTGATTACCATAAAAAGAAAAGCACAAAAAAACACAATAATGGATGGAAAGCTTAAATCAACCAAAAAATACGAGAAAATTTGTATGCTCAAAAAGAAGGGGCAGAAAAACAAACTAGGAGATGTATCTGTCAGCATAAAAATCTCGGTTGTCGAGTATATTCCTGCCAGGACAGTGCGCTTGGCATACCAATCAATATCAGAAGCATTGTCACCTGCAGCATGCCAAATCTCATCCACCAGCATTGCCCTCTGCTTAAAACTAGTTGGAACATTCACTGGTTGAGCCTGTAATGCAAGATATATATATATATATATATATATATATATATATATATATATATATTAAAAAAAAAACTCAAAAGCTGCATGCAAGATTTGGCATTTGTGTTGCAGGAACATCTAGATAGCTTTGGCTCTCCAAACTAGCTTCCATGGTCATTTAAAAAAGAATAATCATTAGGAAACCTTAAATCTATAATAAACAAATTTGAATTTTCTTCAAGTATACCTATCATAATGTAAAATCCTGAAAATTTTATAAGGTTTAGCCACTTCAATATCAGAAGATGTGAATTTAAGTCCAAACCTTAGCAAATTTGTCTCGAGTTTAAGTCACTATAAACCAAATTTTCAATTGTTTTTTAAAATATTGGTTTTCTAACATTTTTGTTTAAATAAAATGATAAAAGAGCAAGAATGAAAACAGAACCGTACCTCGTGAAAGACACCAGCGGGACTATCCTCACAGCTAGCTAGAAAGAAGCCACCCAAAGTGTTTCTGTATCAAGTAATAATTAATGCAGCCTCTGTTTAATTTCAAAGTTTAACATAATTTACAAGTCCTATCAAAATTCAAAAGATTTTAGAATGATTTTACCAATCTTGAAAATTAACCAAACAAAAATATCCCTGAGTTCACGTCAGCAACAGTTAGTCTTCTAAACTGACGACATTTCTTGAATTCAATATTTACAAATTGCCTAAAGACTCAAACCCATAAAAGAATTGCTGCATTTATAATCTAAAGAGAGAAATTACTATATTGGGCCTACCCAAAAGCTTCAGCCAATTTGAATTCTCTTGGAATGTATCTTCTAGCTTTCTCTGCCTTCACAAGATGGAGTTAATACAAGGCGCTGATAAACAAAGAAACAGAACAGTTAATGAAAGAAACAATTCCCAATTCCCACAAATTAAAGTTGAACATACATAAACAACACTTAGAGAAAGATTCATTGACTAAAACCATGATAAATTTGACAAAATCGAAAGTAAAAATAAATACTTAGAAATGGGAAAATTGGATAAAAAGGAAAACATACCACATTCAATAGAGAAGAAACAATTTTTAGGTGTCCAACAGCCACATAACCCAGCGCTAAGACATCCAGAATTGCAGCTTCTTGAATGCCTTTTGAGCCGGCATTCATCCATCTTTGACCACTTCATAATTTGCATTAAGTAGGTCAAGAGCATCATCTCTTTTTCCCTCAACTCTGTCTCAAATTCGTTTATTCTGTGGAACACAACTTGCAGAGTCAAGGGTTATTGTTGGAAGAGGTGAAGAACATGATGATTATGATAATGAGATTATGAGTAATAGAAGAAGACTCAATTTTCATGAGAAAGTGAAACCTGATAAGATAGATCCCTAATAATTCCAGAATCATTCCCTAAACCAAGAACAAAAGTTGTATCTATCATCACAGAATAACCAAATATTTAATCATCGAGTCAACACTCAGAATTCCCAGAGTTGAAGAAAGTTGATAGGTCCAATGATCCATTCATAAACTAAATGGTCAAGGATCATTGCTCAATTAAAAAAAATAACAATTAAAAAATCAAATACCCAATAAACTTTGCGATGTAAAGGCCTTCTGCCACAATAGAAGAAGAGCTCTACGAAGAGGAATCATCAGATCAACATAAACAAAAGCCGTAATATGAAGAAACCATTGTCAAAATAATCCAATTCCAATAGTGAAAAAGGTAGAATCAATCAGAAAAATATGCTCATAGTATAAGCTACCAAAAGCCATTTAAGAAGGACAATAACAAAAGGAAAAAAAAGAAAAAAGAACAAATGGAGAAGAAAAACACATTGAACAAACAGAATGACAATTTAGGAGCAACCAAGTTTTCCAAAAGTTTGAAACTTGCAGCTGTTCATTGTTGGGGGTTGCTTACTGGTTGGGTTAGCCATGGAAATAGCCCTTGAAGTCAAGTCCACTCTTTGTTTTATGAGTCTTGTTCCTTCGCCGAATGAACATATATACATATGAACCAAATAATTGGTCAGAACTTTTCTCAACCACATGGCAGAGTCATTCAAATGAGAGCGTAAATATTGGACTCATCGACAAATATTCCACGCACAAATGAATAATAGTTTCGTAAATCTCAAAACATTTTTCAAATGCTGAAAGTACTGTATTAAAGTGAAAATTAAACTGGGAAATATGTCTTGTAATTAGTGTCAGTAATTGGCTTTACTATCAGTATTGGGAATAAGATATTTATTATGAAACTATATAAGACTTGTTAAAAAAATATCTCTACATAATCAAATTATCAATGGTAAGGATGAACATGCACAAAAAATGAACCACACGGGATGAACTCCAAATAAGATTTCACTAGCTACTAATTAAGTTTTAATTGCTATTCTACTGGTTGCAAGGGTTAATGCATCCATTTGACTCGTTGAGTATATCTACCTGAAATCCATATCCCTCACAGATTTGTGTGCTCTTGGTTCATCCAAAATGTTGTTCATGCTAGGCCACTCCATAATTCTGATATGCCCGTCCTGTACTTGTTGCAGACAGAATTCAAACATACAAGATCAAACTCTAGAAACGAACGCTAGAAATGCCACACAACAAAGAAACATAATTGAATTGAATGGATTTCAAAGCGCTACATTCTGAACCACCGGTGGCAAATTTAGATCCATCAACACTAAAAGTAATGCAGTTTTGAGAACCGATATTCTGCAGAGGGGCCAGTTCTTTGGCCAACAGCTTCATTTTTGTTTCATTACCATACAGCTCAAACAATCTGCATGAGCACATAGAAATACGTCAACTTATATTTGATTTCTTAGTTAAGTAAAAGTGAAATATAAGCTAACCATGCTTAAGAAGCAACTATGGCTATTGTCAAGCATTCCCCTACTCCAAGGAAACTAGAACAAGAAACCATCAAAATAGTATGGTAAATTGATATAAGGTATCGGAATTCTGATTGTGAGATTATTGAAAGTGACAGTAACTGCAACTATGAAATACAAAATTGAGACAAATCATTAAAGAACTTTTCAACCGATAAATTTAGATAATAGGTTCAATCTCGAAGCTCATAAGTAAAGACACTTACTTGCAGCTACCATTGCTGAGAGAGCACACAAAATCGTCCTTTTTTAATATTAATAATGGAAAACATTCAGATCGGGAATCGTTTCTGAAAATCCTAGAAAGATTCGGAAACCAGCTAAGCTATTGCAAGTATGATATGAGAGACTGTGAGGGATTGCAGTTACAATTAGAAACGAGAATTCACATGAAAATGCAGCGAAGAGGAAGAAGAAGCGTTACCTGAGAGAAATTGAAAAGAGAAACAAGGTTGAAGAGTGAGGAGCTACCGCCACACACACACTGAAGCACCGTCCTTCTCTTCGCTTTCTTCCATTACCGTTTTCATTCTGTCCAAACACGAACAACAAGGAAGGATATGGTCGCCAGAGCAGGAAGATGGCAGGAGAGCGACGAAATGAAGACGCTGGTACGTAAAAGACAAGGAGACGATGAGGAGACAGTGAGAGGCTAATGACGCTGATGCTGTTCGATGTTAGGGCAGAGGCGACAAGAGACAAGGCGGAGGGGAGGCTAACAGCGCAGCGAGGGCGGTGAAGGTGACGGCGAAGATCTGAGCTCTTCCAGGGTTGTCATTGATGAGAGTGACGGTGAGAGTTGAGACTGGGAGAGTCCCGATCGAAGCTTTTGGCCAAGTTTGAGGGTGATTAGGAGGATTCAGGAGTTACTGGGTTGGGGGCCGGGTTATTAGGGTTTACTTTTAAAAACCTTTTGGCCACGCTTTTAAAGCGGGCCAAAAGAGTACCAGGATATGGCCACATTTGTAAGCGTGGCCGTAATGAAACCATGTCGCCACGCTTTTAAAACGTCCCTCTTTCTCTCTATGGCCACGCTTTTGAAGCGTGGCAGAAAAAAATGTGGCCGTTTCTCTAATCAATTGCCACCCTTCAAAAAGCGTGGCCGTTGACCCTTTTCGCCACGGTTTTGAAGCGTGGCGAGAAAAAACGTGGCCAAATCTCTATTCAATCGCCATCCTCACAAAAGCGTGGCCATAGGCCTTTTTTCTTGTAGTGTCATATTGACTTGCTGAGTCAATATTTTGTTCTAAGCCAATATGGCATTCAGAGTATCAATTTCAAGAACTCCCTTCTACTGAGGCGTCCTATTGTTCATAGGATTCCTCTCAGAGGTGTACATGAACTGGTTATTTGTAACCATTTCAATGAGTTCCTGAGCTTCTGCAGGGGTTTTCACGTGAAGAGATCCTCCTACAGAATGGTCCAATGACATTTTTGACAACTCAGACAGACCATCATAGAATATACTTATGATGCTCCATTTTAGAAGCATGTCAGTAGGACACCTTTTGATCAGTTGCTTATATCTTTCCCAAGCTTCATATAGGGACTCTCCTTCCTTCTGTCTGAAGGTTTGGGTTTCCACTCTAAGCTTGCTCATCTTTTGAGGTGGAAAGAATTTGGCCAGAAAATCACTGACCAGCTTATCCCAAGAGTTCAGGCTATCCTTAGGTTGTGAATCCAACCATATTCTAGCTCTGTCTCTTACAGCAAAAGGGAAAAGCATAAGCCTGTAGACCTCGGGATCAACTCCATTGGTCTTGACAGTGTCATAGATTTGCAAGAATTCAGCTAAAAACTGATGAAGATCTTCCATTGGAAGTCCATGAAACTTGCAGTTCTGCTGCATCAGAGAAACTAATTGAGGTTTAAGCTCAAAATTGTTTGCTCCAATTATAGGGAGTGAGATCCTTCTTCCATAGAAGTTGGAAGAGGGTGCAATAAAGTCACCAAGCATCTTCCTTGCATCTCCACCATTGTTATTAGGTTCGGCCATGTCTCCTTCTTTTTCGAAAATTTCTATTAGGTCCTCTCCAGAGGGTTGTGCTTTAGCTTCTCTTAGTTTCCTCTTAAGGGTCCTTTCAGATTCAGGATCAGCTTCAATAAGAATGTCTTTATCCCTGTTCTTGCTCATATGAAAAAGAAGAGAACAGAAAAGAAGAGGAATTCTCTATGTCACAGTATAGAGATTCCTTTATGTGAGTAGAAGAAGAGAAGAATAGAAGAAGGAGAAGATAAGAATTCGAACACAAAGGAGAAGAATTTTTTTTGAAAAAGATTTGGAAAGGAAATTAAAAAGATTTGATTTTGAAAATTAAAGTTAATTACTTGACTAACAAGAAACAAAAAGATATGATTCTAAAATTTAAAGATTGAACCTTTCTTAATAGGCAAGTGACAAACTTTAAAATTTTGGAATCAATCACATTAATTGTTAGTAAAGATTTTGAAATTATGAAATAAAAATTTGAAAAAGATTTTGAAAATCAATTTTTTTTAAAAGTTTTCAAAAATAAAGTAAAAATGAAAAAGACTTGATTTTTGAAAAAGATTTGAAAAAGATAGAATTTTTAAATTGAAAATTTGACTTGATTCATAAGAAACAATTAAATTTTAAAACTTTATAACTAAATCAATTCAAATTTTTTAAATTTATGAGAAGAAAAAGGAAAAGATTTTTTTTTATTTTTGAATTTTTAATGAAGAGAAAAACAATAAAAAGACTCAAAACATGAAAATTAGGAATCAAAACACACAATGCATGCAAGAACACTTTGAATGTCAAGATGAACACCAATAACACTTTGAATGTCAAGATGAACACCAAGAACTTATTTTTGAAAAATTTTTAAGAAAAAAAAACATGCAAGACACCAAACATAGAAATTTTCAAACTTTAGACACTAACAAATTGAAAATGCATATGAAAAACAAGAAAAGACACAAAACATGAGAATGCAAAGATCAAACAAAGAAGATCATCAAGAACAAATTGAAGATCATGAAGGACATTATGCATGAATTTTTCAAAATTTTTTTTTTAGAAAAATAAAAGAATGCAATTGACACCAAACTTAAAAATTGACACTAGACTCAAACAAGAAACATCAACTTTTTGGTTTTTTTATGATTTTATAAATTTTTTTGTATTTTTTGAAAATTATTTGGAAAAAGAAAAATAAGGATTTCAAAATTTTTAATAAGAATTCCAGGAATCATGGAATGTTAGTCTAAAACTCCAGTCCAGGAATTTGACATGGCTTACTAGCCAGCCATGCTTTCAGTGAAAGCTCCGGTCCAAAACACTAGACATGGCCAATGGCCAGCCAAGCTTTAAGATACAAATCAGGAATACAACAGCTGAATTGATGAGAATAAAAAAAAGTTCTTGTGATGATGAGTTGAAACCTCGGTCCAAAAGATTAGACATGACTTCACAGCCAGCCAGACTTCAACAGACCATCATGAAACTCTAGAATTCATTCTTAAAAATTCTGAAGCCATAGAATAATTTATATTTTTTTTTGAAAATTTTTTCGAAAATAAAAAGAATAAAAACAAAAACTTAAAATTAAAATAAAATTACCTAATCTGAGCAACAAGATAAACCGTCAGTTGTCCAAACTCGAACAATCCTGGGCAACGGTGCCAAAAACTTGGAGCACGAAATCGTGATTGTTCATTCCTTGGTAACGGCGCCAAAAACTTAATACGCACGTTCATAATCTTAGTTCTTTTTCACAACTTCGCACAACTAACTAGCAAGTGCACTGGGTCGTCCAAGTAATAAACCTTACGTGAGTAAGGGTCAATCCCACGGAGATTGTCCACTTGAAGCAAGCTATGGTCATTGATGAGCGGATAATTTATACGCTTTTTGGCATTATTTTTAGTATATTTTTAGTAGGATCTAGTTACTTTTAGGGATGTTTTCATTAGTTTTTATGTTAAATTCACATTTCTGGACTTTACTATGAGTTTGTGTGTTTTTCTGTGATTTCAGGTATTTTCTGGCTGAAATTGAGGGACTTGAGCAAAAATCACATTCAGAGGTTGAAAAAGGACTGCTGATGCTGTTGGATTCTGACCTCCCTGCACTCAAAGTGGATTTTCGGGAACTACAGAACTCGAAATGGCGCGCTTCCAATTGCGTTGGAAAGTAGACATCCAGGGCTTTCCAGCAATATATAATAGTCCAT
>NC_029793.2:61686215-61688002 GCF_000816755.2 Arachis ipaensis | reverse complement strand
GCCTGACTGAGATTTACAAGGTGACCATAGCTTGCTTCATACCAACAATCTCTGTGGGATTCGACCCTTACTCACGTAAGGTATTACTTGGACGACCCAGTGCACTTGCTGGTTAGTTGTATCGAAGTTGTGACAATTATGAATTAAGATCAGAGCACCAAGCCTTGGAGCCATTACCAGGATTTGTTCGAGCCTGGAGATCACAATTTCGTGCACCAAGTTTTTGGCGCCGTTGCCGGGGATTGTTTGAGTTTGGACAACTGACGGCTCATCTTGTTGCTCAGATTAGGTAATTTTCTTTTTATTTTATTTTCAAAAATTTTTCAAAAATATTTCTAAAATTCTCTCATCTGTTTTCGAAAAATAAATAAAAATGTTTTCAAAAATTTATTCAAAATTTTTAAGAATGAATTCTAGTGTTTCATGAAGCATGTGAAGCCTGGCTGGCTGTAAAGCCATGTCTAAATTCATTTGGACTGAGGCTTGCAATTTGTTATCAAGAGTAACTTAGTTGTTGCTCATCCACCTGCTGCTGATCCATGATCACTTGCTGAAGCTTGGCTGGCCATTGGCCATGTCTAGTGTTTTGGACTGGAGCTTTCTTTGAAAGCTTGGCTGGCTAGTGAGCCATGTCTAATTCCTGGACTGAAGCTTTAGACTAAGAATGCAAGATTCCTAGAATTCATATTAAAAATTTTGGAATCCTTATTTTCCCTTTTCAATAAATTTTCGAAAAAAAAAATCCAAAAAAAATAGAAAATCATAAAAACCAAAAATATTTTCTGTTTCTTGTTTGAGAGTTCTAGAATCATATCTTGTGATTTCTTATGAATCAAGTCATTAATTGAGATTTTAAAAATCAAATCTTTTTCAAAAACTAATTTCTATCATATCTTTTCAAAAATATCTTCTCATCTTATCTTTTTCAAAAATATCTTTTCTAACTTCCTAACTTCTTATCTTTTCAAAATTTGTTTCAACTAACTAACTAACTTTTTGTCTGTTTCTTAACTTTTTCAAAACCACCTAACTAACTCCCTCTCTCTAATTTTCGAAAATATCTCCCCTTTTTTTCAAAAATTTCTTTTTAATTAACTAATTATTTTTATTTCAAAAAATTTTCGAAAAAAAAAAATACTAACATTTTTTCAAAAATCACTAACTCTTTTTCAAAATAATTTTCGAAAATTATCCCTCCCCCATCTCATTCTATTTATTCATTCATATCCTAACATCTCATCTCACATCTCTTCCATCCGTATAGTTGTGTTTCTTCCTTTACATCACATTCTTTGTCTCCCCCTCTTTTCTTCCACTCACAAAGGGATCCCTATACTGTGGTATAAAGGATCTCTATTACTATTATTATTTTTCTGTGCCTTCTTCTTTGTCATATGAGCAGGAGCAAGGACAAGAACATTCTTGTGGAAGCAGATCCAGAACCTGAAAGGACTCTGAAGAGAAAATTAAGAGAAGCTAAAATACAACAATCCAGAGATAACCTTTCAGAAATTTTCGAACAGGCAGAGGAGATGGCAGCCGAAAATAATAATAATGTAAGGAAGATGCTTGGTGACTTTACTGCACCTAATTCAAATTTACATGGAAGAAGCATCTTATGTTGTCCCTAACCATGTTCTTGTGGCGTGTAGGTGTCAAGTGAAAACTTGAGACTGAGCGGTTAAAGTCAAGGTCCAAAGCAAAAGAAGAGTGTGCTTGAGAACCCTGGACACCTCTAATTGGGGACTTTAGCAAAGCTGAGTCACAATCTGAAAAGGTTCACCCAA
>NC_029793.2:61625647-61686178 GCF_000816755.2 Arachis ipaensis | reverse complement strand
GAGGGTGAATCCTATTCCAGCATGATCGGGAACCGACAGATGAATAGCCGTGCCGTGATAGGGTGCGTGAGCATATTATTCACTGAGAGGAGGGGATGTAGCCACTGACAACGGTGATGCCCTTGCATAAAGCCAGCCATGGAAAGGAATAAGACTGATTGGATGAAGATAGCAGGAAAGCAGAGGTTCAGAGGAACGAAAAGCATCTCCATTCGCTTATCTGAAATTCCTACCAATGATTTACATAAGTATCTCTATCCGTATTTTATTATATAATATTCAAAAACACCATTATCACTTTATATCTGCCTGACTGAGATTTACAAGGTGACCATAGCTTCCTTCATACCAACAATCTCCGTGGGATTCGACCCTTACTCACGTAAGGTATTACTTGGACGACCCAGTGCACTTGCTGGTTAGTTGTATCAAAGTTGTGACAATTATGAATTAAGATCAGAGCATCAAGCTTTGGAGCCATTACCAGGATTTGTTCGAGCCTGGAGATCACAATTTCGTGCACCAGTCATCTTGCAAATCTCAGTCAGGCGAATTCAAATGGTTATGGTGAATTGATAGTTAAAATATAATTAAAATATAAAATGGGATAGGGATACTTATGCAATTCATTGGTGAGAATTTCAGGGAAGCGTATGGAGATGCTTTTGTTCCTTCTGAACCTCTGCTTTCCTACTGTCTTCATCCAATCATTCATACTCCTTTCCATGGCAAGCTGTATGTTGGGCATCACCGTTGTCAATGGCTACATCCCATCCTCTCAGTGAAAATGATCCAAATGCGCTGTCACCGCACGGCTAATTATCTGCCGGTTCTCGATCATGCTGGAATAGGATCCAGCGATCCTTTTGCGTCTGTCACTATGCCCAGCACTCACGAGTTTGAAGCTCATCACAGCCATCCCTTCCCAGATCCTAGTCGAAATACCATAGACAAGGTTTAGACTTTCCAGATCTCAAGAATGGCCGCCAATAATTCTAGCCTATACCACGAAGACTCTGATCATAAATCAAGAGGCTAAGAGATATGCATTCAAGCTTGGTTTCATGTAGAACAGACGTGTTTGTCAGGCACGCGTTCATAAGTGAGAATGGTGATGAGCGTCACATAATAATCACATTAATCATGTTCTTGTGTGCGAATGAATATCTTAGAGAAGAAATAAGCTTGAGTTGAATAGAAAAAAATAGTACTTTCCATTAATTCATGAGGAACAGTAGAGCTCCACACCTTAATCTATGGTGTGTAGAAACTCTACCATTGAAAATACATAAGAACAAGGTCTAGGCATGGCTGAATGGCCAGCCTCCCCAAATGGCATATGAATTCGAAAATAGGGAAAAAGAGACACCTAGTACAATAGTAAAAAGTTCTATTTATACTAAATTAGTTACTCGAGTTACAGAATTAAGTAAATGATGCAGAAATCCACTTCCGGGTCCACTTGGTGTGTGCTTGGGCTGAGCATTGAGCTTTCACATATAGAGGTCTTCATTGGAGTTAAACTCCAGTTTGTAACTTGTTTCTGGCGTTTAACTTTGCCTTGCAACTTGTTTCTGGCGTTTAACGCCAGAATAGGGCAGAAAGCTGGCGTTAAACGCCAGTTTGCGTCATCTAAACTCGGAAAAAGTATGGACTATTATATACTGCTGGAATGCCCTGGATGTCTACTTTCCAACGCAATTGAGATCGCACCAATTGGGTTTCTGTAGCTCCAGAAAATTCACTTTGAGTGCAGGGAGGTCAGAATCCAACAGCATCTGTAGTCCTTCTTCAGCCTCTGAATCAGATTTTTGCTCAAGTCCCTCAATTTCAGCCAGAAATTACCTGAAATCATAAAAAAACATACAAAATCATAGTAAAGTCCAGAAATATGAATTTTGAATAAAAAGTAATAAAAATATAGTAAAAACTAACTAAATTATACTAAAAACTATGTAAAAACAATGCCAAAAAGCGTATAAATTATCCGTTCATCACGGGTCGTCTTCCCTAGGAGTTGCAATGAAATGTCATATTATTGGCTATAAGAGAAATGGAGGTTGGAAAATTGCAATTGGCAAGAAATATAAATGGCAAGAAATTAGAGTGCAAGAAGGTAACTTAGCATGCAAGAAAGTAAATTAAAGTAAGTAATTGAAAGAAAGGGAAATTAAATGCTAATAAGAAGTGGGTAATTAAGGATTCCTATCCTAGTTGTAGACCACAAACATGGTAATTGTGTGTGAATTAATCCCAATTAGTCAACCCTACATCGAGGATAAGTCAATTAGGCATAATTAACCTCAATCCCTAAGTCCTAAGTCAACACTAAAGGGGACACATAGAGTCAAGGGAAACCAAATTAATTAACAACCCACACACAATGTGGAATAGACATCCACACTCAAATTCACCCAAATTCCCAAATTCCCAACCAAAAGTGTGAGAAACTAAGCAAAAACCCAACTAGGCATTTTGTCAAACACTTGGTGGGCATGTAAAGAAAGCATGGTAAAATGACAAGAAAATAATAAACGCTACAACTACTAAGCAAGGAAAATAAAGATAATAACTCAATAAAGCAATAAATGACATGAAACATAAAATTGCATTAAATGTAAATTAAAATGACAAGAGTGTTCATAAACATAAAAAGCAACAAAATGAGAAATTAACATGATAAACTAAGGAGACTAAGACAACAAAGTAAAGAAAGGTAGAAGAGACTAGATCAAAACAAGAATTAGACATAGAAATTACAAGGAAATTAAACTAAAACCCTAGGTTCTAGAGAGAAGGGGGAGCTTCTCTCTCTAGAAAATGAACTACATTATGCTAAACTAAACCCTAATTGCTCCCCCCTTCGCATGGAGTGAGGCCTTGTCTAATATAGAAAGAATCAGCTTCAGAAGGTCCAAAAATTGGGCTCTGGAGGCCCAGAAATTGCCCCCAGTGATTTGCATTAATGAGGTCACTGATGGTATTTTTGTGGAAAACTGAATTTCCCAAAACACCTAAAACTCACCGGCAAGTGTACCGGGTCGTATCAAGTAGTAAAACTCACTTAGAGTGAGGTCGATCCCACAGGGATTGATGGATCAAGCAACTTTAGTGGGTGATTAGCTTAGTCAAGCTAACATTGAGTGCTTTGAGTGACAGTTTAAACAACAGAAAGTAAATGACAAGAGGAATTAAAGTGCAGAAAGTAAATTGGACAGAAACTTAAAGAGCAAGAAAGTAAAATAGCTGAAATTTAAATTGTAAGAAAAGTAAATTGCATGAATCTTAAATGACAAGAAATGTAAATTGCATGAAATATAAAGGGGAGTGGGTGCTGGAAATTAAAATTCAACAGGAAAGTATAGATAGCAATCAAACAGAGAAGTAAAAGATGCAAAATCATACAACAGATCTAAACAGAAGAGTAAAATGCCTTGATGAATTTTAAGACAGAAAAGCGATGCTTAATTTGCAGCAATTTAAAAGTGGTTCAAGATCTCAGGAGTGGAAGAGACTAGATAACAATTCTAGATCTCAAATCCTTCCTTGATCCAACAAGAACAATTGCAAATTGAAAATGGAAAAGTAAATTGCAGAAGAAAAGAGAGTTGGAAGCAGTAAACAGAATTGAAATTTAAATTCTAGAATTATGCATAAAGCAAACAAAAGATCTCAAGGTAAGATTGAAACAGAAGTTCTTCAATTCTTCACCCAAGATTCAAAACAGAAATGAAAATTAAAAAAGAGAGCAAAATGAAAACTAAAGAGTGCAAAACTCCCTATTGGAGCCAGCCTTCTCAATGGAACCCCCCTTAATGAGATGGAATTGATGCCTTTATATAGGCTTTACAAAGTGAAAAATGAAATTGAAATGAAAAATAAATTAAATGAAAATCCTAATTCTAGCTTGTTCTTGTGCCTTTGAGTGATGATGTGGGCTTTGCTTGCTTTGGATCTGAGGAGAAATGGGTTTGGTTGGCCTTGATTCAATTTGGAGAGGAATTGAATTTAAATGGAATTTTTATTCAATTTTTGGTCCATGGGTGTTGCTCCCAGGGGTGGCTCAGTTGGAAAACCAAACTGAGCACCCAATGATGCCTTGCTTGCTTGATTTGGTGTGCGTCCCAGCCTTGGCCGTGTCCCATTGTGTGCCCAAGGCTTGCTTGGTGCCTTTGGTCCATGTCAAAATGTGGGAAAAAGGGGGGAAGTAACGCTCAGTTGGGAAAACCAACTGAGCTCCCCTTGTGGCGTCTTGCTTTTTTCTTCAAGGTCCCAAGTTCAACTCTTGGTGGAAGAAGTTTTGTGAGCCTTTTCCTTGAATTTTCTTGAGTGGGAGCCCGATAAAGCTCAGTTCGGAAAGTGAACTAAGCACTCTTTCCTTGCTTTCCTTGTTTTCCTTGTGTCTCCCCCTTCGAGCCTTGGTGGAAGCATTGGCTGATTTTTTTTGCTTATTTTTGGCCCTCAAATATGCATTTCACTTGTGCCTCAATTTCATGCCAAATATGGACTATTATACATCGTTGGAAAGCTCTGAATGTCAGCTTTCCAACGCAACTAGAAGCACATCAATTGGACGTCTGTAGCTCAAGTTATGGCCCTTTGAAGAAGGCATGGTCATGCTGTAAACGCCCAACTTTTAACTTAGCGAAATTTCTTGCCTCCAAGCACATTTTTCTTGTACGGCAAAGCTAAGTTCACTTAGTGAACTGAGCTTTGTGTGCTGATTGTTCATGCTTCCTTGATTTGGTCATGGGCTACGCTTTTAAAAGCGTGGCCTAAGGCTCCAAAGTGTGCTCCAACTTCAAAGTGTGCCCCAAAACTCTTTTTTTCTTCTTTTTAGCTTATTTTGTGCTTTTTGCTTTTTTTCTTCTTATTTCCTATCAAATTTATAAAATTAAAAGATCAAGGAAATATACCATTTGAGCATAAAAGAATGCAATATTTAAGCACTAATTATCAATTTCTTGTATGAAAAAGCATAGAAAAACATGACATGATGACATGTCATCACAACACCAAACTTAAACCTTGCTTGTCCCCAAGCAAGAAAAGAATCATGCATTAAAGATTGACAATCCAAGGTAAGAAGAATAGCAACTCAATTTTCATGGTAAGCTAGTTTTCTAAGCATGCTACAATCACAAAAGAGATGTAAATTATTGATGCTTCTATCTAGCTCAATTTATGAAATCTTTCTCTTATATTCCTTCCTTGAAACAAGCTTTTGATTTTTCTTATTAGCTTCTCCTTTTGGGTGCTTTGCCCCATGAGTTAATAACAAAGCTACGACTCTGAATGCTTTGTTTTCAAGTATTACCACTTGATACATAAGCACCACAAGCATTTAATTAGAGGTATTCGTTAAGCTCATTTTCCCTTTCTTTTCTTGACTCTCTAATCATTGATGCTCAGAACCTTGAGCTTTGAGGGAGTGCTTTTGCACTTGAGCCTAGCCTTGACTTCTAAGTATTTTGTTTTCAAGCATTTGGCTTGATACATAAACACCACAAGTTCTTAACAAATAAATTGCCATTGGTACTCAAAGCCTTCAGCTTTCTCATTCTTTCCCTTTTTCTTTTTTTTTTTTGCTTTATTTGCAATTGCTTCTTCAAGGTTTTCATGTTTTCAAAAGATTTTACAAAAAGTACTAGATGAAAACTTCAATTAAATAAAATCCAATGCAATTGAGCAACAATTAATCATACTAGCTTTCCAATACTTGTATGCACATGCTAAAATCTTCTTTAATGCCTTGTTTGTTTATGATCATGATGCTCTATTGCTTTTGAACTCACAAAACTCAAGTTGGTAATCATAATGGCATGGCAACATGTTACAAATCAATATTCAAACTATGCTTATTCATACCACACATGCATACAAAGAATATAAAGACAATCATGCAAAATAAAGTGTTGGGAACAAAGGAGAGGAAAAGGAACTTTATAACCTTGTAGTCCATCTTCTCTATTGTTGTCATTTTCCTCTTATTCTTCCCTTTCCCTTGCCAAACTCAGAATGCTTGCTCATTCTCAAGCAACAATTAGAACAATGGCTATGGGGCTAAGATGGATCATGAATGTCTTATACAATGAAATGTTAGTAGTACATGTATTCTAAGCAAGCAAAATTAAAGATAACAATCAAAGCACAAGAGACAGAGACATTTTGATTGCATAGATAAGAAGGTGTGCACAATACATTGCATAAAAGATAAATGGCACACCAAACTTAGTGTGACACTTTCACTTGGAATCAATACAAGTATCCAGTAAAGATTGGAAGCAAATTGTGTTGCATAGCAACACCAAACTTAGAATGCAATCATATGTCAATTTTATTTAACTAAAAACTAAGCAAATGAAACTGTTATTTGTTAAGTACAATCACCAAGCCAAGAATCTATCAGAATAAAGATCTCTTGGTGATGTACTAACAACGACAGTTAACAAGCAAACTAGAGGAAAATATTTAAAAATAGAAAAATGACTAAAGCAAGTAGAATGAAAAAGTGTCAAATCAAAAGAGAAAAATAAAACTACAGAGGCATTATGATTATGCAGACAAGTAGTGTTGCTTGAATGAATTGCATAGAAAATAAGTGGCACACCAAACTTAAAATCTTGGTGTGTCACTTTCATTTTTGATTTGATGCAATCATCCAACAAGATTGAAAACAATTTGTTGCAAGGCAACACCAAACTTAGAATGTAACCATATGCCAATTTATTGAATTTAAATAAAGCAAAGAAAAAGAAAACAAAGCAGAGAAGAAATGTTACCTATGGTTGGGTTACCTCCCAACAAGTGCTCTTTTAGTGTCATTAGCTTGACATGTTGTTCTTCACTTTCTTCCTCTTCTTCTAGTTTGTTAAGAGGAATGACCTCAAAGGAGGGAAAGATTCAGCTAGTGTCCCTTGTCTTGGCCTTTCCTCAGCAAGCTTCCTTTTGCAAATGGCTTGATTGATCTTGCTTGCTGGATTAGGGACAGAATTGGTGTTCTTGCTAGTTGCCTTCACTTCTTTGGATTCAAGACTTGGTTGCTGTGTGATTATTGGAGTTTTGTATTCATCCAGAGCCTTTTGAATTGGTGGTTCCATGTACTTCTCTGCTTCACTTGAGTTTAGAATTCTTTGGTTGTCTTTCTCACTTTCTTGCTCCTCCACTTCCTCCCATGCACTCAACATTTGACTTAATAGCTTTTTCATTGAGGAGGTTTGTTGATCTTCCCAATATTTCTTCATCTCCTCTTCATATTTTTCAATCACAGATTCAATTGTTGAGAATTTTTGGGTTAGGGAAGTTTGTGAGAGTTGTGAGTCTTCATGTTCCCTTGTCATCTCAAGTGCAGTTTCATTTTCAACCACCTTATTCTTCATTGAAAGTTCACTTGATGCAGTAGCCTCCTCATCTTGCTCTTCCACTTTATCCTTTACATCCATCAATAGGTCTTCATCCTTACTGTTTGATGGTTTTAAGTTCCCCCTTGTTTGTTCTAAGGGCCCATTCATCTTCTTGAAGACGATTTCTTTCCAGGATAGGGATTTTGTGTATCTTTCCACGAGTTTTCTGTGTATTTCAATGGCTTGAAGGTAATCCTCATCTGTTGGTTCAAGAGATGAAGGTTGAGAATAATTTTGGTGACATGGATGTATTGTGGTGAAGTTGTGTTGAGGGGTCTGGAATGAGTTGTGTGATTGATGGGGTGACTTGTATGGATTTTGGAGGAAACTTTGTGTTGAGGCATAGTCAAGTGATGAAGAATTTTCCAAATATGCTCTGGTAGCATAATCAAGTGATAATGTCCTTGAATGATTAGAATGTGGATCATTGCATTTCCCTTCCCAGCCATCAATTGTGTACGTGCCTTCATAGTATGAGTCACTTTGTGGCTCTGGGAAATGTTCATATTCTTTCAATTCTTGGTGATATTCCCAACCACCATTAGAATAATGACTTGAATCATTTTTTGGTGGTGAGAAATATCCCATATGATTATCTTGTTCATCTTGTGGCTCTGAAGCGCATCTCCATGGATTGGAGTGCTTAGAATTTGTAAATTCTTGGTGATATTCCCAGCCACCATTAGAGATTTGTGATGGTGGGTGATATCCCAGAAAATTTGTTTGATCACAAGATGAGTTGAACTCCATTTGAATTTTGTAAAACACAACACCAATGAAATTTGAAGTCCATGTCTCAGAGAAGAACTTCTGAGTGGGGCAATAACTCAAACACCTTGATTTCAATTTAGAACAGAGAACAAAAAAAAATGCTTAATCTAGACTTCTCACCCACTTAATCATTGTTGATCTAAATCAATCCCCGGCAACGGCGCCAAAAACTTGATGGTATTTTTGTGGAAAACTGAATTTCCCAAAACACCTAAAACTCACCGGCAAGTGTACCGGGTCGTATCAAGTAGTAAAACTCACTTAGAGTGAGGTCGATCCCACAGGGATTGATGGATCAAGCAACTTTAGTGGGTGATTAGCTTAGTCAAGCTAACATTGAGTGATTTGAGTGACAGTTGAAACAACAGAAAGTAAATGACAAGAGGAATTAAAGTGCAGAAAGTAAATTGGACAGAAACTTAAAGAGCAAGAAAGTAAAATAGCTGAAATTTAAATTGCAAGAAAAGTAAATTGCATGAATCTTAAATGACAAGAAATGTAAATTGCATGAAATATAAAGGGGAGTGGGTGCTGGAAATTAAAATTCAACAGGAAAGTATAGATAGCAATCAAACAGAGAAGTAAAAGATGCAAAATCATGCAACAGATCTAAACAGAAGAGTAAAATGCCTTGAAGAATTTTAAGACAGAAAAGCAATGCTTAATTTGCAGCAATTTAAAAGTGGTTCAAGATCTCAGGAGTGGAAGAGACTAGAAAACAATTCTAGATCTCAAATCCTTCCTTGATCCAGCAAGAACAATTGCAAATTGAAAATGGAAAAGTAAATTGCAGAAGAAAAGAGAGATGGAAGCAGTAAACAGAATTGAAATTTAAATTCTAGAATTATGCAGAAAGCAAACAAAAGATCTCAAGGTAAGATTGAAACAGAAGTTCTTCAATTCTTCACCCAAGATTCAAAACAGAAATGAAAATTAAAAGAGAGAGCAAAATGAAAACTAAAGAGTGCAAAACTCCCTATTGGAGCCAGCCTTCTCAGTGGAACCCCCCGTAATGAGATGGAATTGATGCCTTTATATAGGCTTTACAAAGTGAAAAATGAAATTGAAATGAAAAACAAATTAAAAGAAAATCCTAATTCTAGCTTGTTCTTGTGCCTTTGAGTGATGATGTGGGCTTTGCTTGCTTTGGATCTGAGGAGGAATGGGTTTGGTTGGCCTTGATTCAATTTGGAGAGGAATTGAATTTAAATGGAATTTTTATTCAATTTTTGGTCCATGGGTGTTGCTCCCAGGGGCGGCTCAGTAGGAAAACCAAACTGAGCACCCAATGTTGCCTTGCTTGCTTGATTTGGTGTGCGTCCCAGCCTTGGCCGTGTCCCATTGTGCGCACAAGGCTTGCTTGGTGCCTTTGGTCCATGTCAAAATGTGGGAAAAAGGGGGGAAGTAACGCTCAGTTGGGAAAACCAACTGAGCTCCCCTTGTGGCGCCTTGCTTTTGTCTTCAAGGTCCCAAGTTCAACTCTTGGTGGAAGAAGTTTTGTGAGACTTTTCCTTGAATTTTCTTGAGTGGGAGCCCGATAAAGCTCAGTTCGGAAAGTGAACTGAGCACTCTTTTCTTGCTTTCCTTGTTTTCCTTGTGTCTCCCCATTCGAGCCTTGGTGGAAGCATTGGCTGATTTTTTTGCTTATTTTTGGCCCTCAAAGATGCATTTCACTTGTGCCTCAATTTCATGCCAAATATGGACTATTATACATCGTTGGAAAGCTCTGAATGTCAGCTTTCCAACACAACTGGAAGCACATCAATTGGACGTTTATAGCTCAAGTTATGGCCCTTTGAAGAAGGCATGGTCATGCTGTAAACGCCCAACTTTTAACTTAGCGAAATTTCTTGCCTCCAAGCACATTTTTCTTGTACGGCAAATCTAAGTTCACTTAGTGAACTGAGCTTTGTGTGCTGATTGTTCATGCTTCCTTGATTTGGTCATGGGCTACGCTTTTAAAAGTGTGGCCTAAGGCTCCAAAGTGTGCTCCAACTTCAAAGTGTACCCCAAAACTCTTTTTTTCTTCTTTTTAGCTTATTTTGTGCTTTTTGCTTCTTTTTCTTCTTATTTCCTATCAAATTTATAAAATTAAAAGATCAAGAAAATATACCATTTGAGCATAAAAGAATGCAATATTTAAGCACTAATTATCAATTTCTTTTATGAAAAAGCATAGAAAAACATGACATGATGACATGTCATCAGTCACGGGCTGGGGCACGTGCGGACGCATAGGTTTGTGCGTCCGGACACATGCTGATTTTCCGCTTGTGCATACACATAGGTGGTCATGCATACGCACACATGGTTTTGCGGCTTTTGTGCGTACGCACAGGTGGTTGTGCACACGCACACTCCAATGTGTGCTTCTCCTTTGTTTTCTTCATGTTTTTTTCCCTTTGTGCATGCTTTTCCATCACTTCTTCCATCCATATTAGCCTTGTAATTCTGAAATCACTCATCAACCACATCAAGGTATCGATTGGAATAAAAGTGAAATAAAATTAGCTATTTTAAGGCCTAAAAAGCATGTTTTCACAATTAAGCACAAATCTAGGGAGAATTACAAAACTATGCTATTTAAAGGAATAAGTGTAGTAAAAGTTGATGAAATCCACCCAAATAGAGCAAATAAATATCATGAAATGTGGATTCATCATTCATCTCTAGACAAGGTTCTTCATATTCAATTACTTCCTCACCAACTTCTTCTAGCTCTTCTCCACCCTTCATGTCACAACTTAGAGGTAATGTGGAACTTATCTCAACATGAACCTCAATTTTAATGGAAGAAGACTCTTCAAATTCAAAAGGACCGTGTGTTGGTGTGGAATCATCATCAAGAGGAAGATTTGTTGCTTGCTCAACTTCTTCTAATTCTTCACCATTCACCATACGCCTTGGAGGTTGCACACCCTTCTTAACATTGCTTTCAAGTTCAATGGAAGAAGGCTCAATGGTATCTTCAAGGTGATTTGTTAGTGTGGACAAGAACTTATCAATGATTAAGTCCAATTCTTGATCAACCTCTCCTAATTCTTCAACCGCTCCTTCCGGCTCAACTATCCTCACTTCCTCCTCTTGCTGCAATTCTTGCTTCAATTCGTCTTCTCCACCCTGAAGCTTGATGAACGGATAATTTATACCCTTTTTGGCACTGTTTTTACATAGTTTTTAGAATGTTTTATATACTTTTTATTTTATTTTTATTAGTTTTTATTCAAAAATCACATTTCTGGACTTTACTATGAGTTTGTGTGTTTTTCTATAATTTCAGTTATTTCCTGACTGAAATTGAGGGACCTGAGCAAAAATCTGATTCAGAGGCTGAAAAAGGACTGCAGATGCTGTTGGATTCTGACCCTCCAGCACTTGAAGTGGATTTTCTGGAGCTACAGAAGCCCAATTGGCGCACTTTTAATTACGTTGGAAAGTAGACATCTTGGGCTTTCCAGCAATATATAATAGTCCATACTTTGCTCGAGATTTGATGGCCAAAACTGGCATCCAAAGCCAGCCTAAAACTTTCTGGCGTAAAACGCCAGAACATGCATAATTCTTGGCGTTAAACGACCATTTTGGCACCCAGGGCGGCGTTTAACTCCAACTTTGGGCATATGCACGTGAAAGCCTGAAAGCTCAGCCCAGACACACACCAAGTGGGTCTCGGAATTGGATTTCTGCACTATCTGCACTTAGTTACTCATTTTCTGTAAACCAAAGTTACTAGTTTAGTATAAAAACTACTTTTAGAGATTCAGTTTACACCTTATGACATTTTACACTTCATATTGTATTTTCTACAGCATGAGTCTCTAAACCCCATTGGTGAAGGTGAGGAGCTCTGCTGTGTTTCAATGAATTAATGCAATTACTACTGTTTTCAATTCAATCACGCTTGATTCTATTCTAAGATACTCATTCGTACTTCAATATAGAGAATATGATGATCTGTGACACTCATTGTTATCCTTAACCTATGAATGCGTGCCTGACAACCACTCCCGTTCTATCTGAGCTCAACGTAGTCATTGGGCGACAGCTTGAGTGCGTATCTCTTGGGTTTCTAATCCACGGACCGAGTCCGTGAGATCAGAACCTTCGTGGTATAGGCTAGAACTAATTGAAAGCATTCTTGGGATTTGGAAAGTCTAAACTTTATCTGTGGTATTCCGAGTAGGATCTGGGAAGGAATGACTGTGACGAGCTTCAAACTCACGAATGTTGGGCGCAGTGACAGTGTGCAAAAGGATAAGGGGCCTATTCCAACGCTAGTGAGAACTGACAGAAGATTAGCCGTGCGGTAGCTGCACATGGTATTTTTCATCCGAGACGAGAAATTCGACAGTTGATTAGCCGTGCAGAGATCGTACCTGGTAGTTTTCATCTGAGAGGATCATACAGCTTGCCATTGAAGGAAACCATGCGTGTTTGGAGAAGAAGACAGTAGGAAAGCAGAGATTTAGATGATAGAGCATCTCTAGAACCTCAGCCTGTTTCTCATTACTGAATCACAAGTACTATTTATTTCATGTTATTTATTTTTCATAAATACAATCACTCTTATCATTAATCTCCTGACTAAGATTTACAAAATAATCATAGCTTGCTTCAAGCCGACAATCTCCGTGGGATCGACCCTTACTCACGTAAGGTATTACTTGGACGACCCAGTGCACTTGCTGGTTAGTTGTGCGGAGTTGTGAAAAGTGTAATCACAATTTCGTGCACCAAGTTTTTGGTGCTGTTGCCGGGGATTATTCGAGTTTGGACAACTGACAGTTTATTTTGTTGCTTAGATTAGGAAAAAATTATCTTTTTGGTTTAGAGTAACTAAAATTGAGTCTTCTATTATTGTTTTTGGTTAAAATTTTAAAATCCTTATTTTCTTTTTCTAAATTAATTTCGAAAAATTTTAAAACCAATAACCTCATAATTTAGTCTTCTGTTTGAGTTTAATTTCATGTTTTAAGTTTGGTGTCAACTGCATGATTTTATTTTTCTTTCAATTTTTCGAATTATATGTTCTTGGTTCTTTCTTAATCTTCAAGTTGATCTTGTTTATTTTCCTTGTTTGATCTTTAGTTTTTCTTGTTTTGTGTCTTTTCCTGTTTTTCTTGTGCATTTTCGAATTATTAGTGTCCAAAGTATAAAAATTTTTAAGTTTGGTGTCCTTTGTGTTTTTATTTTCTTAAAAATTTTCAAAATTTGTTCTTGGTGTTCATCTTGATCTTTAAAGGGTTCTTGGTGTTCATCTTGACATTGAAAGTTTTCTTATTTGCTTTCTTTGTTTTGATCTAAAAATTTTATGTTTGGTGTCATTTTATTGTTTTTCTCTTTCATCATTAAATTCAAAAATTCAATAAAATATCTTTTCCTTTATTTGCTCATTATTTTCGAATCCATTAGGTTGACTTAGTCAAAAATTTTAAAATTTGGTAGTTTTTTGTTAGGCAGGTTAAAATTTCAATTTTAAAAAAAAAATTTATCTTCTCAAATCTTTTTCAAAACAATTTCTCTTTCAAATTTCTTTTTTTATTTTTTGAAAATCTTTTATAAAATTTTTCAAAATCTTTTTCTTATTCATAATTTTTGAATTACATGTGCTATTTTATTATTTTGATTGAAAAATTTTAAGTTTGGTGTTTCCTTGTTGAGAAAGTTTAATCTTCAAATTTTAAAATCATAGCTTTTTCAAATCTTTTCTTTTATTTATTTATTTTTTACAAGTATCTTTAATTTTAAGACATATCTTTTTCAAAACTCCCTAACCACTTTCTCTCTCTTCATTTTTTTCGAAAATCATATCCAAAATTTTCCAAATCCTTTGGATTAATTTATCATTTTAGTATTTTAATTTTTTTCTCTTAGTTTTCGAAAATTATATTCTATTTTCCAATTATTTTATTTTATTTTATCTTATTTCCTTTTTAATTCGGTGTATCCTTAATTAAATAAAATAAAAACAAAAATATATTTTATTTGCAATTCACATCTTCTCCCTTTCTCCGTCATGGACCTAAGTGGAAATGAATAGTCCAGAAGGACTCTGGGATCATATACTAACCCCACTAATGCTTCCTATGGGAGTAGTATCTGTATACCTCCCATCAGAGCTAGCAGTTTTGAGCTAAATCCTCAGCTCAATATCATGGTGCAGCAAAATTACCAATATTCCGGTCTTCCACAGGAAGAACCTACTGAGTTTCTGGCACAGTTCTTACAAATTACTGACACAGTATGTGATAAGGAAGTAGATCAGGATGTCTACAGATTATTACTATTTCCATTTGCTGTAAAAGATCAAGCTAAGAGGTGGTTAAACAATCAACCCACAGCAAGCATAAGAACATGGAAACAGTTATCAAACAAATTTCTGAATCAATATTTCCCTCCAAAAAGGATGACCCATGTAACAACCCTGGTTTTCGAGAACGCGAAATCTTTTCTGAAAGTACGGATTTCTCCGGAAGATCAGTAAGGGGAAAACCTTTGATATATCATCAAGTATCTCAATCCTCATTGTCATTATGTCATCTTTAAGTTAGAACCTTTTCCGAGACACGCTCGATAACGCGGTCACGAAGAACCTGGTTTTTGAACCGTATCGATTAGAAGTTTTGATTTGGTTTTTTGTAAACAGTCTCAGTTTGACGAACTGGACTCGATTTATGAGAGAAGAGAGATAATAGGATGATATTATCATTATATTAGTATTAGAAGCTTCTTGAATAATATTATAAGGTTACCTGGTCAGTTTTAGTTAAAAACAGAAAATCGGTTTAACCACGTTTACGGTTTACTGGTGCAGCTTAGCACCAACACTCTCTAATGAATTTTGCAATGCTAAGGCCTCATTATACATGTACTATTCTCATAATAAATATATTACTAGTGTCATTTATGCTAGTAGCTCAGAAAATAATTTTTAGAGATGTTTTTACGAGTGTTCCGATACACCTAGTTTTAGTAGTTGTACACCACAGATATTTTAATATTATTTTAATCCACCTCCAAGCCAACCAATCACAACTGACCTTACACCCCCAAGACCTCCAAGGCTGTCTCATTTCATCATTTTGGCCGAAAATAACAAGAGAGAAAAGAGAGAAACTTTCATGAACACTTAATCTTCAAAGCTTGATTTCTTCTGAACTAAAACTCAAATCAAAACTCCGATTTTACCAAAATGATCCTCTCTTCTTCCTCTACATAGCCATGTGACTTATCAAGGCTGGAAATAAGGTGAGATGGCTGTCTCCCTCCCATTTCAATTCGGTTTTCAAGGAAAACCATGCAAAACATGTGTTTTCTTGATGTTTTTCCTTAGGAATCATGCTTAAGTTGACTTGAGGGCCAAGAAGCGTGAATTTCCAGCAAGTCTAAGGTGATATATCTCTTCCTAACATACTGAGTGAGATTTGGTCAGTTGAGAGTTTTTGGATTTAAAGTTGTTCTTGATGTGATTTAGGAGGAAAAAGTGCTTAAGGACCACCTGAAAGTTTAACCGAATTAGGAGCAGCAACACCAGGTAGGCTCTCACGAAATTAATCTTGATTATTTGTGTTTGAGTTGTGTGAATGTTGTATAAATTGGCTGTGCTAAAAATTGGTTGCTTATATGATTGATTCTTGGTGAAAATTTGGTGAAATTTTGATGAAATTTGATGAAATTCAAGCTTTAAAGTTCGTGTTCTTGGGCAGCTGGAAAAATGAAACCCTAAGCTTAAATTGAGGTTCAATTTGTGTTGAAATCATATAGAAAAGATGGGGCTTTAGTGGCTGCAATTTTATTTTGAATTATGGTAAAAATAGGTTGCTGAAAAGACTGAAAAACGGGTAAAAACAGAGAAAGAATCTGAAGAATTTATGAAGAACATGAAGAACACTTTGAGTGTGATGAAGAACAATGAAGAACACTTCATAATTACTTTCATAAAACACTTAGGGAGTGGTAAAAACATATTAGTGAGGTAAAGATAAATAAAAGATAAAAAGTTGAAGAAAAGATAAAAAAATCGAAGAAAAAGTCTGTAAAGTTTTAATGACAGAAAAATAGACAGAGACTAGTGAATGAACTAGGGCAACATAGTTAGTCCTGGAATTGCGAATAGGGTTAGGTATTATATGAAAAGTTAAACTGTTTCAGTATAGACTTAATGAACCTATACTTGGGACAGACTAACTATTCATACCGAAATTTACATAAGCTTTAAATGCATACGTTAAACAGAGAAATCAGAGCAGAGTAAAGAAACACAGAGAACAGAGTAACCAGAGCAGAATAAAGGGATACAGAGAAAAGAGTAATCAGAGCAAAGTAAAAAGACAAAGAGAAAAGAGTAATGTGATAAAGAGAAATGGTTTGAATTAAGATGTTGTAAAAGTGAAAGATGTAAAGTTTGTACAGTATGATTGAACAGAGAAAGAAAGAGGTACTACATAAGAATGTGAAAATGATGATGAATAATGAGAATGATGATGAATGATGATAATGAGAATGATTATGTGATGATTTGTTACTTGAGGCAACCCAAGAGATATTTATTTGTTGCTTGAGGCAACCCAAGAGATGTGTTTATTCATTTGTTGCGTTAAGGCAATTCCAGATATACTTGTATGATCATCTACTGCAGTGAGGCAGTCAGATAGATAATGGTGTGATCACTGAGAACGCTTTCCTACAGTACAGATCCATATTTTATTTCTGTAAGGCAGAGGGGTTATTTCCTGCTATAGAAGTACCGTGACCACCTGTTCCATTTCTGTAGTGGTAGAGAGGTTATTTCCTGTATACAGAAGGTTTGTCGGCGTACATCCCTGCAGTGGAAGATGTGTTATTTCCTGCGTGCAGTGAACTTTGTGGTGGCAGAGGGGTTATTTCCTGTACACAGGGGTATAGCCAATAGGAAAGCCTTATCCAGACAGAGGTTACTGAATAACGTCAGGAGCGGGTTAGTAACCGACAGATGAGCTCATTACCTGCACTAGGGCTAGACATGCATCATACTTGGTTGCGCATTTCCTTTGTTATGTTTGTGGTATGAATGTATGCTTTCCTTGTTTGTATTCCATTCTCTGCGCTTGTGATATTTTCTTGTATTCTTCTGTTTGTGTTCTGCTATCTGTTTTCTCTATCTTCTCTACTTATCTGTGTTTTCTAATTACTGCTTCCTTGAATTCTGCTAATAGTCTGCTAAACAACATAGAATTAATGAACGTAACTAATAACCCCGACCCTACTAAGAGCTCCCCAGTTCTTACCCCTTCTCTCTTCCTTCCCTCTTCACATGGAAGTAAGAGTACCTTACCATAGTTCGCTGATGACCGTTCGCAAGAAGAGGATTTTGCTCTAGATAGTCTTCTGAGTCTAGGGTGAATATCATTCTCTAATTATATGTAAATACTGTGAGACCAGCCAATGTCTGCACCCCTTCGTATGCGCACTTTAACCTAAATCCTGTATACGAGATTCCTATTTTGTGGATACTTCATGAGGTACCAGAGAGACGTCCTGTGGAAAAGTCTGATCGTGCAGAGGAGTAGCAGATGATGTTCTATCTTTTGATGACGTTCCACCTGACTTGAGTTGTGAAGACTTAGAACGTACTTTCCCTCGCTTTAGTAGTTTAAAGGGACTAGGTGAGTATAGAGTCTAGGCTAGCCTAGGTGCCAGCTTAGGGACCTCTTGAACAGGTCAGGACATGGGATGTTGTAGGTATGTATATGTATATAGTTATTATCTAGCTATACCTAGGGGTGTTCTAACTAAAGGTCTATACTCTAATAAAGGCTAGATAACTGAATGTTGCTAGCTACTTCTGATGTATTTATGTGTGGTTGCTTATAACTATTTTATCTATTATCAGCTGTGAGTTGATTATGAATGAATCCGTCTATTAATCCAAATGTTTTCAAAAAAAAAAAAGTACCTCGCTAACTAACTACACTTTTAACAACGAATCAGGCTCATATAATAGATAATAGATAATATATAGGATGACAAATTGGTAGCACTCAGTTTCTGGTATGTCCTAGGCGTACTGAAAATTGGGTCGTTACAACCCAGCTGAGGCTAGACATCCAAAGCTTTAAACAAGAGGATAATGAATCCCTTTATAATGCCTGGGAGAGGTACAGAGGGATGCTAAGGAATTGCCCCTCTGAAATGTTTTCAAAATGGGTACAAGTAGACATCTTTTACTATGGGCTTACAGAAAAGGCCCGGATATCTCTAGACCACTCAGCTGGTGGTTCTATACACATGAGAAAAATAATTGAAGTGGCTCAAGAGCTCATTGATACAGTTGCTAGAAATCAGCATCTGTACTTAAGTAGTGAGTCCTCCATGAAAGAAGAGGCTAAAGCAGTATCCACTGAACTTAGTCCTCAAGAACAAGTTGTTTAACTCAATCAGCAATTGCTTATTATAACAAAACAGTTCGCAAAATTTAAAGAGATGCTGCAAGAAACCAAAGATGCTAACCAGAATATGGAAAAACAATTAAATCAAACAAGACAGCAGTTATCTAAACAGATAACAGAAGAATGTCAAGCTGTTCAATAGAGGAGTGGAAAGACATTGAATGTCTCAACTCAAGGCAGCAGAAAGCCAAGAAAGGAACAACTGACAGAGGATGACCAACCCACTGCCCAAAATCCCTCTGAGGACAGTAAGAGCCCAAAGAGGAATGATTCTGGCGTTCAAATGCCAGAAAAGGGTAAGAAAGTGGCGTTAAACGCCCAAGGGATGGCCAATTCTGGCGTCCAAATGCCAGAACAGGGTGGCAATCTGGCGTTAAATGCCCATGCAGCACCCAATTCTGGCGTTCAAACGCCAATAAGGGATCAGACACTTGCAAGTGCTGATAACAACCCCCTTAAGCAGTCTTCTCTAACCACTTCTATAGGAAATAAACCTGCAGCAACTAAGGTTGAAGAATATAAAGCCAAGATGCCTTATCCTTAGAAACTCTGCCAAGCGGAACAGGATAAATAATTTGCCCGCTTTTGCAGACTATCTCAGGACTCTGGAAATAAAGATTTCGTTTGCAGAAGCACTTGAGCAAATACCCTCTTATGCTAAGTTCATGAAAGAGATCTTAAGTCATAAGAAGGATTGGAGAGAAACTAAAAAAGTTTTTCTCACTGAAGAATGCAGTGCAGTCATTCTAAAAAGCTTACCAGAAAAGCTTAAAGATCCCAGAAGCTTTATGATACCATGCACATTAGAGGGTGCTTGTACCAAGACAGCTCTATGTGATCTTGGGGCAAGTATCAACCTAATACATGCATCCACTATCAAAAAGCTTGGTTTGACTGATGAAATTAAACCAACCCGGATATGCCTTCAACTTGCTGATGGCTCCATTAAGATTCTATCAGGCGTAATTGAGGACATGCTTGTCAACAATGGGCCATTTGCCTTTCCCACTGACTTTGTAGTGCTGGAAATGGAAGAGCACAAGAGTGCAACTCTCATTCTAGGAAGACCATTCCTAACAACTGGATGAACCCTCATTGACGTCCAAAAAGGGGAGATAACCCTAAGAGTTAATGAGGATGAGTTCAAATTGAATGTTGTCAAAGCTATGTAGCATCCAGACACATCAAAAGACTGCATGAGCACTGACATTATTGACTCCTTAGTAGAAGAGGTCAATATGACTGAGAGTCTTGAATCAGAGCTAGAGGACATTTTTAAAGATATTCAGCCTGATCTGGAGGAACCAGAGAAAATAGAAGAACCTCTGAAAACTCCTCAAGAAGAGGAGAACCCTCCTAAACCCGAGCTCAAACCACAACCACCATCCCTGAAATATGCATTTATGGGAGAAGATGACACTTTTCCAGTAATCATAAGCTCTACTTTAGAGCCACAGGAAGAGAAAGCACTAATTCAGGTGCTAAGGTCACACAAGACAGATCTTGGGTGGTCCATAAGTGATCTTAAGGGCATTAGCCAGCCAGATGCATGCACAAGATCCTATTGGAGGATGATGCTAAGTCAGTGGTTCAACCACAGATGTGGCTGAATCCAGCCATGAAGGAGGTGGTGCAGAAAGAGGTCACTAAGTTACTAGAGGCTGGGATTATTTATCCTATTTCTGATAGCCCCTGGGTGAGCCCTGTCCAAGTTGTCCCCAAGAAGGGAGGCATGACAATGGTTCATAATGAAAAGAATGAATTGGTTCCTACAAGAACAGTTACAGGGTGGCGTATGTGTATTGACTAAAGAAGACTCAATATAGCCACCCGAAAGGATCATTTTCCTTTACCATTCATAGACCAGATGCTAGAGAGACTAGCAGGTCATGAATACTACTGCTTTTTGGATGGCTATTCAGGTTACAACCAAATTGCAGTAGATCCTCAGGACCAAGAGAAAACAGCATTCACATGTCCTTCTGGAGTATTTGCCTACAGAAGGATGCCATTTGGTCTGTGCAATGCACCTGCAACCTTTCAGAGGTGCATGCTCTCTATCTTCTCTAATATGGTAGAAAATTTTCTAGAAGTCTTCATGGATGACTTCTCAGTATTTGGAGACTCATTCAGCTCCTGTCTTGACCATCTAGCATTTGTTCTGAAAAGGTGCCAAGAGACTAATCTGGTTTTAAATTGGGAAAAATGTAACTTTATGGTGACTGAAGGAATTGTCTTTGGGCACAAAATTTTAAATAAGGAAATAGAGGTGGATCAAGCTAAGGTAGAGGTAATTGAAAAATTACCACCACCTACCAATGTTAAGGCAATCAGAAGCTTTATGGGACATGTAGGATTCTATAGGAGGTTTATAGAGGATTTTTCAAAAATTGCAAAACCTCTGAGCAATCTGCTAGCTGCTGACACGCCATTTATCTTTGACACAGAGTGTCTACAGGCGTTTTAGATTCTGAAAGCCAAGCTGGTCACAGCACCAGTCATTTCTGCACCAGACTGGACATTACCATTCGAACTAATGTGTGATGCCAGTGACCACGCCATTAGTGCAGTATTGGGACAGAGGCATAACAAGCTTCAGCACGTCATTTACTATGCTAGCCGTGTTTTGAATGACGCACAGAAGAATTACACAACCACAGAAAAGGAGTTGTTTGCAGTGGTTTATGCCATTGACAAATTCAGATCTTTTTTAGTGGGATCAAAAGTGATTGTGTACACTGACCATGCTGCTCTGAAATATCTCCTCATAAAGAAGGATTCAAAACCCAGACTCATAAGATGGGTGTTGCTTCTGCAAGAGTTTGATATAGAAATAAAAGACAGAAAAGGGACAGAGAACCAGGTAGCAGATCACCTGTCCGGATAGAACCAGTAGCAAGGGCGCCCATCCCTCCTACTGAGATCTCCGAAACCTTTCCGGGTGAGCAACTCTTTCCATTCTGGAATTACCATGGTTTGCAGACATTACAAACTATAAAGCTGTGAGATTCATACCCAAAGAGTATAGTAAACAACAAATGAAAAGGTTGATTTCTGATGCAAAATACTACTTGTGGGATGAACCATATCTCTTTAAGAGGTGTGCAGACGGAGTATTCTACAGATGTGTGCCTAGAGAAGAGGCACAGAAGATCCTATGGCATTGCCATGGATCACAATATGAGGGACACTTTGGAGGTGAGCGAACAACCACAAAGGTTCTCCAATGTAGTTTCTATTGGCCTACTCTCTATAGAGACTCCCGAGAGTTTGTACGTAACTGTGACAGTTACCAGAGAGCTGGTAATCTGCCTCATAGTTATGCCATGCCTCAGCAAGGGATCTTAGAGATTGAGTTATTTGATGTATGGGGTATTGACTTCATGGGACCTTTTCCACCATCATATTTAAACACTTATATTTTGGTGGCAGTAGACTATGTATCTAAATGGGTAGAAGCGATTGCAACACCCACTAATGATACTAAGACAGTGATGAAGTTCCTCCAGAAGCATATCTTCAGCAGATTCGGTGTCCCCAGGATACTGATTAGTGATGGAGGCACTCATTTCTGCAATAAACAGCTTGACTCTGCTCTGGTCCGATATGGAATTAACCATAGAGTGGCAACTCTATATCATCCACAGACAAATGGGCAGGCTGAAGTCTCGAATAGAGAACTAAAACGAATCCGGGAAAAGAGTGTAAGTACCCGTAGAAGGGATTGGGCAAGAAGTCTAGATGATGCTCTGTGGGCATACAGAATAGCATTCAAGACTCCTATAGGGACCTCTCCATACCAGCTTGTGTATGGAAAAGCCTGTCATCTGCCAGTGGAACTAGAACACAAGGCCTACTGGGCAACCAGGTTCCTAAACCTTGATGCTAAGATAGCTGGAGAGAAAAGATTACTCCAGTTGAATGAGCTAGAGGAGTTCAGACTCAAAGCTTTCGAAAATGTTAAAATTTATAAGGAGAAAGCAAAAAGATGGCATGACAAAAGGCTGTCATCTAGAGTCTTTGAGACAGGACAGAAGGTCCTACTGTTTAACTCTAGGCTTAGATTGTTCCCTGGAAAATTGAAATCCCGGTAGAGGGGACCATATGTGATTACAAGTGTGTCACCATATGGTTATGTAGAGCTTCAAGATATTGATTCTGACAAAAAGTTCATTGTTAATGGATAGAGAATCAAACATTATCTTGAAGGCAATGTTGAGCAAGAATGCTCAAAGCTGAGACTAAATTAAAAGCTCAGTAAAGTCCAGCTAAAGACAGTAAAGAAGCGCTTGCTGGGAGGCAACCCAGCCATTATCAATAATTAGATGTTTATAATAGTTATATAAGTCTATTTAATTTTGTTATTCATGTTAGTTAATATATTTCAGTAAATAACTCAGGAAAATAGAGGTTCAAGACATAAAGCTGAGAAATCACAGAGAAAAGAAGCTCACTGGCATCAAAATTCTAGTAAAGAGGCAATTTGGGCGTTTAACGACAAAATGGATGCCATTCTGGGCGCTTAACGCCAATAAAGGTATCATTTTGGGCGTTAAACGCCAGAATGGGTAGCATTCTGGGCATTTAACGCCAGAATTGGCAGCATTCTGGGCGTTCAGAAAAATGCCCAGTAAAAAAGGATTTCTGGCGTTTAACGCCAGCCAGGGTACGCCAGAACAGCTAGGGGAGAGGTAATTTCGTTTTCAATTCAATTTTTTTTCGAATTTTCATGTTTTAATTCAAAATTTTCTGCATATAAACATTACAAACATTCATTTTTTAATTTCCATTAACAAAAATTAATAACCTTAAAATTTTTTTTAATTCTCTTTCAATTCTTTTTCAAAAACTCATTCATCTTTCCAATTTCTTTTCAAATCTTTTTAACTCATTCATATTATCTTTTATTTCCTAGAAGCATAAACAAAAATTCAGATTTAACTTTCTCATATATTTTTGCTATCTTTTAAATTTTTGAAAAGAATCTCATCTTTTTCATGTCATGTTTATCTTTTATCAATCATATCTTTCAATCATATCTTTTTTCATATTATCTTTTATTTCCTAGAAGCATAAATAAAAGTTCAGATTTAACTTCCTCATATCTTTTTCCTATCTTTTAAATTTTTGAAAAGAATCTCATCTTTTTCATATCATGTTTATCTTTTATCAATCACATCTTTCAATCATATCTTTTTTCTAAAATTTCGAACCCATTCCCTCCCACCCCTTTATTTATGAATCCGGCCATCCCCTTTACTCCATCATTGGAATCCTTCTCTCCATCTATTCATCTTTTTTCTTTTTATTTTGCTTGAGGGCAAGCAAAGCACTAAGTTTGGTGTGATCTCCATAATCCTTGAGCCAAAACAAACGAAGCTCATGGCCCCCAAAGGAAAATAAACAACTTCAAGAGGCAAGAAATAAGGGAACCCAAAGCCACTTTGGATGCAAGAGAATTTCTGCACCAAAGAACATGTAGACCATTACCTCAAAATTGTGTGCAGAAGATCAGTGATCCTGGAAGTTAGATTCAATCTGAAAGAAGATGAATACCCAGAGATCCAATAGTAGATTCAAAACAGGAGCTGGGAAGTCCTGGCTTATCCTGAGATACATGTTGGAAGAAACATGGTCCAGGAATTCTATGCAAATATGTGAATGACAGAGAAGCAAAGATTAGAAGGAACTGCTTTCTACACCTTCCGGACTATGGTCAGAGGGAAGATTATTTACTTTCACCTTGACAAAGTGAGAGAAGTTTTTAAACTTCCTCAACTACAAGATGATCCAGAATCCTTTAATAGGAGAATGGCCAAGGATAAAAGGCTGGATCAAGTTCTAGAGGACATATGCCTCCCTAGAACCAAGTGGATTACCAATTCAAAAGGTGTCCCAAACCAGTTAAAGAGAGGAGATCTTAAACCAGTTGCCAGAGGTTGGCTGGATTTTATTGGGCGTTCTATACTCCCAACCAGTAACCGATCTGAGTCACTGTCAAGAGGGCAGTGATGATTCACTGTATTTTGCTAGGGAAGGAGGTAGAGATTCATCAGTTGATCCCCATTGAAATTTACATGTTTACAAACAAGGAATCCACTGAGGCCAAATTGGCCTATCCAAGCTTGATTAGTCTGCTATGTAAATATGTGGGGGTAAAGATGGGTGTGGATGAATTTATCCCAGTTGAACACCCAATCACTAAAAAAGTGATGGATGGACCTCAAATTCAAGATAACCTCATCAAGAGGGGGCACATGAACTCCTTCCAGAAATTCTTCAATTTGACTATTGGGCTCACTTAGAAGCATCTGTCACCAAGCTGCAAGAAGCTGTGAATCAACTCAAAGAGGAGCAGCAGAATCAAAACAGCATGCTTTGCAAACTGCTCATAGAACAAGAGAAACAAGGGCGTGAGATACAGAAGCTAAAGTGCGAGAAGCTATCCCTTGAAGAGCCAAGCGTCCCACAGATTGAAGGAGCACTCGCCTCTCAAAATGAAGGTTGTTGAGTCCTAACTCTGTGATAACTTTTATTATTAGAAACCTATTTTAAGAGCTACATAAGCATTAGTATTAGAGTCATTTATTTTTATGTCTTTAATTTCTTTTATTATTATTTGTCTGCTTTTATATTTATTTTATGTCTTATTTTTTATTACATGATCATTAAAGTCTAATGTCTATGTCATAAAGCTATGAATAAATTACATGAATCCCTCACCTTTCTTAAATGAAAAATATTTTTATTTGCAAAAGAACAAGAAGTACATGAATTTCAAAAATAGTTTAATTATTTTGATGTGGTGGCAATACTTTTTGTTTTCTGAATGAATGCTTGAACAGTGCATATTTTTGATAGGGCAGTTTATGAAAGTTAAAACTATTGGCTCTTGAAAGAATAATGAAAAAAGAGAAATGTTACTGATAAAGCAGTGAAGAACACAAAGCTTGCAGCAAAAAAAAAAGCGAAAAACAAAAGAAAAAGAAAAAGCAAGCAGAAAAAGCCAGTAACCCTTTAACTAAAAGGAAAGGATATAAAGGATCCAAGGCTTTGAGCATCAGTGGATAGGAGGGCCTAAAGGAATAAAATCTTGGCCTAAGCAGCTAATTCAAGTTGTCCCTAACCATGTGCTTGTGGCATAATGGTCCAAGTGAAAAGCTTGAGACTGAGTAGTTAAAGTTGTGATCCAAAGCAAAAAGAGTGTGCTTAAGAGCTCTGGGCACCTCTAACTGGGGACTCTAGCAAACCCGAGTCACAATCTGAAGAGGTTCACCCAGTCATGTGTCTGTGGCATTTATGTATCCGGTAGTAATACTGGAAAACAAAATGCTTAGAGTCACGGCCAAGACTCATAAAGTAGCTGTGTTTAAGAATCAATATATTGAACTAGGAGAATGAATAACACTATCTGAATTCTGAGTACTGAAAATTGGGTCGTTACACCAAGCAAGGACTGGGATCACTATATTTTACAAGAAAATCATCCATCACAGAAGAAACAGAATTGCCTAATAGATTCATCCCTAGTCCACCAATCTTCTCTTTATGAGTGCACACATCCTTAAAGAACTTAGCATATTTTGGAACTTGATGTATGGCATCAAAGAGTGGAATAGTTACCTCCACATTCTTGAAGATTTACACTACGCTGGGATCAAGTTCCTCATGCTTCTTAGCCTTCTTGGCTAACGTAGGGAAACGTATAGGAATTTGCTCCTCTGAGTTGCTCTTCCGCTTCGGTTCCTTGGCCCAAGATACAGCAGCAAAATAGCAATAATGAATAATCCAGCAGTAATAACAGGTTGAATTCAAAAATTTATCAAAATCATCATCACTACAATAGTCATATCCAGGAATTGTACGTTTCAAAAACCAGCCACCAACAATAAAAAGCAACAATTAACAACCGGGCAGCATTCTGTTCTTTGAATTTAACAACCAATCACAAGCAGGATGAGTTCAAACAATTAAGAATCACTGAATCAAACAATGAAGTTCAAATTAAAACAGGAACTCAGCAGCAATCACAATTGAAATTTATAACAGCCTTTAGCAAGAGTAGAGCAGCAATAAGACTATGCAGCAGCATGAACAAATCAATTCAGCATAGGGCAAATCAATGAAAGAGCAACATTCCAAACAACATTATTAATCAAAGCAAACCTAAATCCACTATCCACGCCAAATTCTCTAACAACCTAAGCAACTAACATGCATTTCTAACTAAATTAAGCTAAACAAACTTAACTATCAGTAAACTAATGACTGGAACAGAACTCAATTAAAGAAAAATGTGAACCTGGGAAGTAGAATTGGAATAAAGGAAGCAAAGGGAAGAAGATGATTGATGATGGTGAGTGAACGGCTGGAGCACTCAGCTGGCCTGGTAGTGGAGCTGCTCCAATGGCAGCAGCGGAAGAGGGGTGCAGCAAAGAAACAGGGGCCTTGCCCTGTTCTGGCCTTCGAAGGCAGTGAAAAGCAGCAGGGGTGGTGTCGCTACAGCTGGAACTCACCTCAGACAAAGAGAACAGGAGCTTGAACTTGCTCTGTTCTTCAACCCAAAAAGAACGAGAGAAACAAGGGCTGTGTCAGAAGGAGGTTGCGAAGAAGAGGACCCTGTGCTCTCTGGACCTAACGGCGACGAAAAGGGTAGATGGAGGGGGCTGGACGAGGTGGTTGAGACTGGAGATTGAGACTGGATCGACGAGGAAGGGAAGGTTGCAATGTGATGTTGAACCCTTAGTGGTCATTTTGATACCATTGACGCTAATCTACTGCTAAGCCAATTAGTAGATAGATTATGACTTATGAGTTGAAATTGACCAAGCCATTTGAATACTTCACTCTTAGAAGCAGACTTAATGGGCTTGGTTCGTCATAATTGTCAATATATGGTTATTAGACAACGATGGTGATTCCAATTCCTATGCCTAGCCAAGAGTTCCTTTTATTATTCACATTTGAAACCCAAAATTCCCAATTGCTTGATTATTGTTATAGTTATTTTAGTTGTTTACTTAGTTCTAGAGTAGAAATAGATTTATATGTTCTCTTGCTAGATTGAAATTACTTATATCTTTCTTTAATTGCTTTGATTTAGTTTCTTGCACTTTAAGATTCCTTGCATGTTAAGTTTAGTAGTCTAAATTCTTGTTTATGACTCCCAACCTAGGAATTCTAACCAATATTGATGCACATGTTTGCCCATTCTCTTGAGGACGACCCGAGACCAATACTCTCGGTTACTTTTTATTGGGGTTGAACTTTGTGACAACCATATCAAAATTTGATCGATAGGATTGTTTGTTGGTCTAGGACTATACTATGACAATGACTTGATTTTCTATTGATGAAAATTCTAGACTGACCATAATCTAGCCATCACTCCATTATAATTAGAGCAAGTAAAATAAATAAATAACATAATAATAAAATTATATTACCATTTTTTTACTTTGGGGAACGAAGTCGACTTGTCAAAATAAAACTAATCACTTTAAAATATAATTTTAAGAAAAACTCGCGTTAGCACAAAAATTAGAGTTGTTACACCATCGGTAGCTCCTTCCAAGTTCATCCTTACCTTGAAGGCCTTTAGGTGTACCTGAGAATCTTTAATGCCGTCGTACTTCATGTCGGTGGATTTGTCAAAACGTTTTAGGAGTTTGGCTTTCAGGATTTTCTCGGTGAATAGGGTAGATTCCATTACCACGTGCTCGCTTCTTGCTCGTTTGGCCTTCTGGCGTTGCCTTCGGACGTCCTTGCCGCATCAGCATTTTGGACCTCTGGATACGCTGCGATCGTGTTGTTTCCCATGTCGTTCTTCGGGTACCTGTCGTTTCTGGTCTCGTGTTGCAATCAGGTTCTGGAGGTTGCTTGGCTTGCATGTTTGGGATGATATCACTCCTTGGATGTGACTCGGCCCTTGAGATTTTGCACTATAAGGCAGAGCTCTTGGATTATTTGGATCGCTTTTCTCATATATAGGTTGTGGGTACTCGGTCCTTAGTGGGCAGCCGGTTGTCCTCCTTGGGTTGCTGCCAGACCGAGGTTGGTTGCCGGTGCACGGGGCTTGTTATTCTCCTGTAGGTGGGAGGAATGCTATTCCGAAGTTCGGGCATTGGGCTTTGCGGGTCAAGGTGATGGCTTAAGCATTTTTCCTCGAGATTCTTCGTCATGCTGCCACGATTTGGCAGTACCCATAGACAGTGCCAATGTACTGGAAGTCTCTGGTACGGTAGTGAGATAGATTGGGGACTTGCGAGTTTAGGCGATTGTTAGATCATCTGATTGGAGCGGTTGGGGGTGGTACTTACAAAGACACTCCAACGCTCAAGTCCGAATGGATCTGAGAGGTATAAAATGTGTAGAATGAGTAACGTACCCGTGAGGGCCTCTGACTCCTCTTTATATATAGCTTGAGGTAGTTATCTTATCTTATCTTGTTAACTAGGATAAGGGGGAGTATTTGAATTTTGAATACTGGTTTGGGTAGTTACACTTTTCGGCCCGGGTTGGGCCACGGTGATGGCTAGGGCCTGGGTATCTAGGTCGAAATGACTTGAGAGAAGGGGACCTGAGAACCGGGTTCAGAATAGTTTGTAAGTCCTTAAAATTAGTACAAATTTATTTATATATTTAATTTAAATATATAGTTTAAATGCTTGAAATTTTCTCATTAGCTCATGAAAAATTAAAGTAGGTTTAATTTTCTTTGACAAAAAATTATCATTGATTTTTTACTCAAGTACCTCATTTTGAGTAAATTTATGTTTATGACTAACACTGAAAACGTCTATAATGTTTTCATTTTGGTCTCTAATTTTTATTATCAAAAACACTTGGTTATATCTTTCTTGATGATTGATGAACTAAAAAAATTTGATATTAGTTCAAGAGGCAAGACAAGATTGAAAGGCTATGATTGGTGGTATCTACTGGGGTTTAAGAATTAACCAACATTGGACTGAGTTCAAAGAGAGAATTACCTTAACTACTCCACTCTAAATCAAAAAGATTATCAGTTTCACCTAATACAAAGAAGTTAGAGTATCTGTTTTCAGTAATTGAAAGGATATAGCTATTTATCAATTTGATTCCTCACATGTGATACAACTTTCTAAACATAAAATTTTCATATTTAAAATTGTTGAATTTTTATTTCTTATTTTTGAAATTACAAGTATAAACAACTTTGCTCAAATTTTGTGACTACATAAACAACAAAGCTCTTTTTTTTAAAAGAAAAAAAATTAATGCAACTGTGTACCCAAAATTTAAAGATCTAATTAATATGTGCTTAATAATTTGAGCTATATTCTAAAATTTAGTCTATAAAATGTTCAAAAAGCTCCAAAGTAGTATATCTTCATTAGTAAAGGGACAAAGCATTCTAACAAATGAGAAAAATTCAACTCAAGTTTAAATACTTAGGAAAAAAATGTGATCCCCTCCCAAACATTGCATATGCTTTCATTACCATGACATAGGGATAAGATTGGAAAAACAAGAAAATGTTATCATCATGTTGGGTTGAATTTAAGTGTATTGAATCTTTTGCAAGAGTCAATAAATAAACATAAAGAAGATGGTTACACTTACACAAACCATACCATTGTGGAATATTAATTATGGATAGTTAAAATCACTAAACTGGGCTGCAAAAAGAAGGTCCGAATCAATGAGAAAAAGGTATATGCTTCTGTTGCATTAACAGAGACGCGCTTATGGTTGCTGGCTTGCTGCAATAGCCCATGGATAACGGAACTTTGTTGCATATAATTGAGTATTTGAGTATTTTCAATACTAAGTTTTGATTTATTTATTGTTGTACCTGATTATTACAGATCTCGACATTTAATTTGCTATTAACATTTAAGTATACTTTAACTCTATATTGTTAATTTGGAATTTTAAACTTATTAAATTCTTATAACGATATTCATATCAACAAGAGAAGATGGGAGGAGAACCTAAATCCTAGGCTGTTATATCTAATTTTACTAATTTTATTGATGAAAATGGATTAATGGACTTGGGCATGGTAGAAAGATTGATTAAATATTTATCCTACTGCTTCAACGATTAGATTGTTAAAAAATGGGTTTGACCATGCACCACTCCTCTTAGATACTAGTTCTCAATAGAGAAATCTAAGAGAAGATTCAAATTCTAAAATTGTTGGTGTGCTATGGAGGAAGTAAGACACATTATTACTGCTGTTTGGGACTACTCAAGGTTTAAGGATTCAACAATGTTTATTCTTGCACAAAAATTGAAGTTATGTCGCCACCATTTAGTTCTTTGGCAACATTCCTCCAAATCCATTTCTAAAATGGAGATTGAGAACCTCCTTAACAGGATTGAGACTCTCAGAGAAGCAGACATTACTGGTGGAAATAAATTGAGTGAGTTGGAAAAGGATTTTGAAGTAGTTTATTCCAGAGAAGAGAGCTACCAGAAAGGAAAATCAAGGGTAAAATAGTTGAAGGAGGGTGATAAAAACACTAAATTCTTCTACCAATTATACCAATCACGGATTCGAAAAATAGAATCTATCAAATTCTAGATCGATTGAGCATAAGCCTATTGTGACTCTTAACGGGTATGGAGAAAGGTAAACATTTCTTTAATAAATTTCTTGAGGGATGATAGAATGGCACCCGAAGCATTAGAAAGAGAAGAGGCATTCTTACTTAGTGTTGTTGGCGCATTCACCAATCTATAGCTTAGCATTAGATCAACACCTTGGGGGAGCAAATGTATGACTCCCAAGAAGGATGTCGATCGCATTATTTTTCTTTTTGATAAGAGTTCCAATGTCAGTTGATTCCTGATGTACCACTATTTTGTGGTATATTTTATGCTGAATTGAGTGGATTTTATCAACTTTTCTCACATTTATTCACTAAAATGGCATGGTTTCATGAATTTCTCCTAATTTGTGCTTAAGAGTAAAAACATGCTTTTTAGGCCCTTAATTGGTTAATTTTAATTCACCTTTGATTCCACTAGATGCCTTGATGTATTTGTTAGTGAATTCAGGTTGAAAAGGCTAGGAATGGATCAAAGGAGTGAAGAGAAAAGCATGCAAAGTGGAGAACTCATGGAGAATCAAGGATTTGGAGTGCATTCATCGACGCGCACATGTGGAACGGCGTGCACGCGTGAATATGAAGTCGTATGGCGACGTGTATGCGTGACATGACGCATACGCGTGGGAAGTAAAAATGCCAAACGATGCGTATGCGTGACCCTTGCGTACGCGTCGCAGCTCGCACGTGACCTCATTAAAGTGAAAACACTGGGGCAATTTCTGAGCTTCCCAGGCCCAGATCTAACTCATTTTCTGAGCCTATTACATGCAGAATTCAAGAGGAGTCAGGGGGAACACATAGTTTTAATTTTCATCAAGCTTTAGTTAGTTTCTAGAGAGAGAAGCTCTCTCTTCTCTCTAGAATTAGGTTAGATGTAGATTAGGATTTCTTAGATCTAGGTTTAATTCATGCTTTGATTTACTTTCCCTTTCTAATTTCTTGTTCCTTTACCTTTGCTTTCCTAGTTTAGTATTTTACTCTTTGTAATTGTTTACTTTGTTGATGCACTCTTGTTTCTTCTATTTTCCTTTAATACAATTTATGTTTGATGTTTCTTTCATTGTTTGATTTGAATTGTTGTTGTTAATTTCTTGCAATTAGTAGTTGTAGATTTATATTTCTTGCAATCTTATTTTGCCTTCATCTTGTGCCTTCCAAGTGTTTGATTAAATGCTTGGAAGGATGTTAGAGTAGAATTATGTGTTCTTGGCTTGGGATGGTAACTTAGGAGAACTTGAGTTACTAATGTCCAAGTGTTGATAATTGGTGTCCATTGACTCTAGCTTCCACTAAGTTAATTAGTAAGGTGCCTATGACTTATGGATTAGGATTGATGTAGCTCATTTGACTTTCATTCACTAGTTAGAGGATGACTTAATGGGATTGATCCTTGAAATTATCATGCTATGGTTAGTAACAAGGATAAATATCCTTAACCATCAACCCTTGCCAAGACCTTTTTATCATTTGAGTTTCATTTACTTTCTTGTCATCTAAGTTTCTTGTCTCTTATTCAAAACCCCAAAAATACTTGTCCCAAAACCAATAATAAGAACACTTCCCTGCAATTTCTTGAGAGACAACCCGAGGTTTAAATACTTCGGTTTATTTTTTTTTATTGGGGTTTGTACTTGTGACAAACAAATTTTTGATTGAGGAATTGTTTATTGGTTTAGAACTAAACTTGCAACGAAATTCTATACCGACAAAATATCGCTCACCAAAATGGCGCCGTTGCCGGGGACTTGCAAATGTGTGCGTTGTTATTGGTTATTGTACATATGTTAATATTGTGAATATGCTTGCCTTTTGTTTCTTTGTTAGTTTTTGCTAGTTTCAGGATTTGTTTTTCTTTGTTTCTTATTAGATTTTGTTTTTATTTTCTCTTGCTACTATGAATTCTCACCCCTTTGGCTATGAGTTTGGTTCAAATTATGTTGTAGGAAATGGGAATTTCAAAGAGGATATGTATCAAGGATGGAACAATCAAAGGTGGGAGGAGCCTCAAGCTCATACACAACCTTCTTGGCAATAACCTCCTCCGGTCTCTTATAGGTATAATTCCACTCCTAATGCATATCAATCCAATGGCTATGGTAGACCTCCATGTGACTATCAACAACCATATGCCTATGAGCCTCACCCTCAACATAGTCCTCAACCATACTCACAAGCCCCTTTTAACCAAACACCTTCCTATGTAACCAATCACCCTTACCTCATCATTGTGACCATTATGTAAGAAAGTCCTTAGAGCCACCACAATTTCAACACAATTACTCCCAAGAACCACCTCAATATGCACCATCTCCAAATTTCCACCAAGAAGAACCACCTTCCCATTATGAACCCTTTCTCTAAAATAATGAACCCTCCTATCCACCCCAATCTCCAATGGATGACACCCTTAGTCTTATCCTTCAAGGGCTAGAAGAGATTAAAAGGGAAGTACTAGAATTCACGGCCGCCTTAACCAAGGTAGTAAACACTTCGGTCTCCCGATTCTTATGCACTCAAAGTACTTCCGTGGCTACATGTGAAGAATAAAATGAAGAGTGTAGCATGAAGGAGAGATTGAAAAATCTGGTGAAAAATGAGGGATTAGATTTTGTATTGGAACAATTGGAGGAAGCTATGATTGTTGAAGAAGAAGAAGAATTGGTTAAAGATTTAGGAGATGCGGAACCACCATGGGAATCTAAAGAACCTCCCTCCAAGAAGCTTGATATTGATATTGAGGAGGGTGTACAACCTCCAAAGCATATCATGGTTGAAGACTTTGAAGAGGTTTACCAAGAGATGGATTCCATCATTAATGAATTCTTATCTAAACTTGAATCCTATCCCATTGGACTTGAAATATAAGTTAAAGAAGAAAAGGCACAACCTCCCATGCCTTTGGTAAGCAATGAATAAGAGATTGAGCTGAAAGGAAGCTACCAGGAGGAAGAGGTTGAAATTGAAGAAGCTTGCTTAGAGGTGGAGGTAATCAAGGAAGAACTCAAGGGAGTAGAGCTTTCAAGGACATTGGAAACACCTCTCCCCAAGCCATCACCATCCATTCTTTCATTCAAGTGGGTAAATCTCTTATCTCTAAGCTTAATTAGCCCATTTGAATATAGTTTGCTTGAGACGGATGGGCAACTTAGAGTTCTTTGTGGCTTTAAGAGCAAAAGGGAGATGGTTAGAGGTTGGCATTGCAAATCAAAGTTCATGATGGTTGCATATTCAAGGCTTAATAGCAAGGGTTGGTGTAGAACTCGATTGCTTGGGTCTAGGATGATGTTTGGTTACTTGAGTGAGAATTCCAAGATTATGGCACCCAAATGGAAAAATGATGATCAACTTGAAGACGGGTGTCAAAACAAAGTGTGGGATCCCGGATCGCACAAGGAGAATCAATTTTGGGAGCTCATGGTTTGTGAAGAACTCCATCAATGCTTGAAGCTATTAATTTTGAAGAATGGAGCTCATTGGAAGTTCAAGCATTGGTGGTTGTTCATGGAAGAGTTCAAGCACAAGCTACCTTGATAAGGAGCTCCCCATAAGTCCAACTTAAGGACAATAAATAAAAGTGCTAGGTGGGAGACACCCCACCATAGTAACATCTTTCCTTTTTCGCTTTTGTAAATATTGGTAGAATTAGTTTCAATTCATGTTTTGATTGGTTTTTTGAGTTTAGTTGGTAGTCTAGTATGTTAAATAAGGTTTTATGGTATTTTGGTAGCTGTTTGGAGGTTTGAAATGCTTAGTTTGGTGCAAGAACTTGGAAAAATTTTGAAAAATAGAGCTCCATCCATGCGTACGCGTCACCCACGCGTACGCATCACCCCAAGATTTTCGACCATCCACGCGCACGCGTCACCCACGCGTACGCGTGGATTCAAAATTTCCACCTCCATATAAAATCCAGAGGGTGTGAGTTTTAGGCTGGAACTATGCTTTCGCACAAGTCCACCCGTGCGTACGTGTCACCTCACGCGTACGCGTCGCCGCTCTAAATAACTCATCACGCGTACGCGTGACACACGCGTATGCGTCGCTCTCATTTTACCTTACCACGCACACGCGTGGATTGCCCTGTTTCACCGCTCGACGCGAACACGTGACAAATGTATACGCGTGCATGCCCTTATTTCATCCCTCTTCTTTTCTCATCCTCTTTCCATTTCTTTCCTTCTTCTCTCTCCTCTTCTTTTCTTTCCACCCTCCTTCAATCATTTCCCAACACTACCACATACGATGAACCATTAGTTAGTTTAGTTAGTTAGCTATTTAGTTAGTTTCATTTTTGTTTAATTTTTTATTTTTCACGATAAGTGTTGGATTATTAATATTGTTTGCTGTTTATTGCTGCTTATTACTAACTGAATGCTATTTTAGCATAATTGTTTTTGGATATTCATTGTTGGATTCTCTTGATTGAGGTTACAATTTATTACTTGGTTTTGAATTTTTCATGCTTAACTTTGTGAACACCAAGTACATGAGAACTGCCCTCAAGCTTCTTAATCTTTTTGAATTGCATGATTTGGCCAGAATGTGACTTGAACCCTTTTCTTTGATTAGGCAATTTCTTGATGGATGTTATGCAGTTATCTTAATGCATTATGTTTGATGCTAGGGCATCTTAGGCTAGTTTCACTAGCCTTTTTTCTTTGTTTTTAATAGGTTTTATGCACTTTCTTAAGTTATAAGTAAGCAATCGGGTTAGAAATTCATGTATGCCTAGATTCATTCAATCATGGTTAATTTGATACAATTTCATGAGAATTATGCTATAATTACTTGTATGCTAAGAATGATGAGAATTCTCATGACTTTAGCATGGCTTTGATGCATGTATTGGTTGATGACAGGTGAAGGAAAGCATGGGAGGAAGTTGAAGAAGGATCATGAAAAAGATGAACAAGAAGCAATGTTGGTTGCCAAGTTGGAACACCAATGTGATGACATGTCATCATGTCATGTTTTTCTAAGCTTTTTCTTACAAGAAATTGACGATTAGTGCTTAAATATTGAATGCTTTTGTGATTAAATGGTATATTTCTTTGATCTTGTGATTTTATAAATATTGTAGGAAATAAGTGGAAAAAGAAGCAAAAAAGCACAAATTAAGCTCAAAAAGAGAAAAGAAGAATTTTGGGGCACACTTTGAAGTTTGAGCACGCTTTGGAATCTTAGGCCATTCTTTTAAAAGCGTGGCCCATGACCATGAAGCCATGGCATGATATATATATGCATTAATGCCATATGCTTGCACTTAATTATTAAAGCCAATGAACCATGACGTTACATGAATCAATGCTAACGTTCATTAATTGGCATTGCTAATAAAGCCAATGAATGCATGCATGTAATTTTATTAAATCAATCCTTTGCCAAGGCATTAATGAAAGCATGCATGCATTTAATTATTAATTCCTTATGCATGCATGAATTAATAACTAAAGCATGCATTTAATTTTTAATGCCAATTAAGAATGAATGATATGAATGAACGTTAAAGTAATTGCCATTATTAATTAATGAAGTTAATGAAAGAATGCATACATTATTAAAGGCGAGGCGTTAATAAAAGCAAAGTAAAGCAAGGAAGCCTAGCGTTCACTTCCAAAGTGATCGTGGCGTTCACTTTGTTCACTTTTTCGGGCATAATTGGCTTGGAAGCAAGGAGCGCATCAAAGAAACAAAGACCAGCGTTCAAAGAAGGAAACGTAGCGCTCAATTAAGAGAGAGCTAAAGGAAGCAATGCACACCAAGGGGCCACACACCAAGGAAGGGTAGCGTTCAAAGAGTGAACGCGTCGTTCACTAAAGCAACGCTGGAGGAACAAAGGCGCACCAAAGGCATGCCTTAGCAAAGTGAACGTGGAGTTCACTTTTCCAAACGGAGCGCTCCACTGGGAGTGCTACCAACTGAATCCTGACCCAATTATTCAAGGCCAAATCCAAATCAACCTATTTCATTGAAGCCCCAAAGCAAGCAAAGCCCTTTGACATCACTCAATGGCACAAGAAATAGTTAGATTAGGAATTTCATTTGAATTGGAATTTATTTTCAATTTCAATTTCATTTTTTGTTTTGTAAAGCCTATAAAAAGGCATAAGTTTTATTTCATTAAAGAATGGCTGGCTCTATCAGAGAGCAATAGGAGTAGGAGTAGGATAGAATAGAAAGCTCTCTTTGATACACTTTTATTTTTCTGCACTTTACAATTCAAGCATGAAATTCAATTTGGCTTATGAAATCTCAGTTTCTGAATCTTCTCTTCTGCAATTTTACTTTCTGCCATTTTTCATTTGAAGCTACTGTGATCTGAATTTAATTTTTCTGCACTTTAAATATCCTGTCACATGTTCTCAAGATCTCTTCAATTGCTTGCTTTACTGCTTCATTTAATTTTCCAGCACCCAGCCCCTTTTACATTTACTGCAATTTATATTTCTTGTCATCTAAGCTTCTGCAATTTACATTATGCACTTTACTTTCACTGCAATCTACATTCTTCAATTTAAATTTCCTACAATTTACTTTCTGTTGATCGATTCTCACTCAATTCACCAATGTTAGCTTGACTAAACTAATCACCCTACTAAAGTTGCTTGATCCATCAATCCCTGTGGGATCGACCTCACTCTTGTGAGTTATTACTACTTGATGCAACCCGATACACTTGCCAGTGAGTTTGTGTGGAAATCTAATTTTCACCCATCACAACATTGCCTCAAACGTTGAGAGGGAGGTGGAGCAAGTTGCTGCATAAATTGCTGGTGCCCATGTTGGGGGTAACGTCCCCAACGTTGTGATAAAATGTGCTTTATGGAGATTTGAAAAATCTGTAGCGACGCACACGCATGCTATACGCGCACGCGTGGATTGGAAATTCTGACAATCCAAGCGCATGCATAGCTGACGCGTACGCATGGAAGGGTAACGTTCGACCAACAACGCTGTCTCAAACGTTGGTGGCCAATGTGCGCGATCTTGATCTCAAAATCCTGAATTTGAAAAAGTGCAACGATGCACACGTGTCTATAGCACGTTCTCATGGGCTTAACTTTTGAGAATCCACGCGCATGCGTACATCACGCGCACGCATGGATAGGCCAATGTTGGAGGGAATGTTTCCAGTCCAACACTGAGGCCAATGTTCTTCCAAAAGCTTTCAAAACTTGAATTGGAATTTTTGCATCCACGCACACGCGTAGCGTACGCGCACGCATGGATGCGTATTCTGACCCCAAGGGCACAAACGCACAAGGCACGCGTACGCATGGGTAGAAGAACGTTGGCACTCCAACGTTGAGTCAAACGCCAATGACAACAAGCAGAACTGAATTTTCAAAGAGGCGTTTGATTCAACATTGGTCCTCAAACGTGGACTCCAATGTGAGCGTCAGAATCTTGCAATTCAAGCAGATCTCTTCTCAACAGCAAGGGAAACCAATTGGAGCAACTTCAACACAATTCAATCAAGGCCAAAAGCCCAATTCAAAGATTGAAGATCAATGAAAGAAAGTGTATAAATAGCTTAGAATTCAAGTTAATTGGGAGTTTTTTTTTTGCGGGAGAGACTGTACTGGAACTCTGCCTATTTTAATTCTGCAATTTGTTTTCTACAATGTATCTTCCAATTCTGTTTTCAATTTTGAGAGCTCTAAACAACTAAACCCCTTTCATTGGGTTAGGGAGCTCTATTTTAATTCAATGGATCAATAAAAGTTTTCATCTTCTTCTTCTCTCTTTTCTCTTGATTTTTGTTAGAAAGCTTTCGATCTCAATTCTATTGGATAGCTGTCTTGACAGAGAAGCTACCCATAATTGGAATTCCTCTGATCCTTGAGAGAGGGATGAGGAATTCACGCTAGAATTGCTTTCTCACATTGGATTAGATTGGGGGTTGGATGGATATTGTGACATTTAATCCTACCAATACTTTGATCTATGAATTTGTGTGGTATAATCAGTGACCGAACTTAATCTCTTCCCATGAGCAATTAAATTAAGACATTGCGCAATTGTTTATGCTTAGAGAGATTTGTGAGCCAAGACATTGCCAAGAAAAGTCAATGAATGCATTGATTAAGGAAGAGATGAGAATGATTTGATCCAGAGAATTCAATATCTCCTGAAACCCAATGAATCCCCTACTCTGATCTTACCTATTCTGTTTAGATTCTCCTCTTTAATTCCATGCTCAATTTCCTCATTCCCATTTAATTTCTTGCAATTTATGTTTCTGTTATTTACTTTCTTGCAATTTTAATTTATGTTCCTTTAATTTCCTGCAATTTAAGTTTTCCGCCAATTTACATTCTGCAACACTAATTCAATTCTGATTTCGCTCAACTAGAACAATTCTCCAATTAACATTGATCAACCAACCAATCCCTGTGGGATTCGACCTCACTCTATGGTGAGTTTTTACTTGACGAAAATCCGGTGTACTTGCCGGTAGAAAATTTGTTGAGAGGCAAATTTTCGTGCATCAAGTTTATGGCGTCATTGACGGGGATTGGTTTTGTATTGACAATTTCTAAATTTGAGGATAACTAGATTGAGCAATTTTATTTTCTTTTGTTAATTGAATTTAAATTTCTGCTATTATATTTACTTTCTGCAATTTTAGTTGTTTCTCTCTATTTTTCTTTATTTTTTTTTCATTCCATCAAAACTAATCCACTTACTCATTAACTGTTTGATTAATTGCCTCAATTGCTCTAACCACACTTTTTCATTAACTGTGAAATCTGCACTTGCTGGTTGCTGCATGTTTTGGTACCTGTATGACAGGTAGAAGAGAGGTCTCAACCTCTTTTGACAGTAAACCGGAGAGAACCTTCTTGAGATTAAGGAGGGAAGCAAGAGGAAAGAAGACTATTGGTGTAGAGGAAGAGGAGGAAGACTTGGATATAAACATGGAGGATGATATGGAAAACCATCATGAAGGAGAGGTGAACAATCATGCCAGAGGAGGTCAAGCCAATCCTGCTGGACAAGAGAGGAGAGTTTTAGGCTCCTATATCAATCCAAACCCAGGAAACTGTGGTAGAAGCATTCAAAAGCCAACTATCCATGCTAATAATTTCGAATTGAAGCCTCAGCTCATCACTCTCGTGCAAAACAACTGTTCATTCGGAAGAAGTGTCCAAGAGGACCCTAATCAGCATCTCACTACATTCCTAAGGATCTGTGATACTGTTAAATCTAATGGTGTTCATCCTGACACCTATAGATTGGTAATGCTTCCATTTTCTTTAAGGGACAAAGCATCCAAATGGCTAGAATCATTTCCCAAAGAAAGCTTGACAACCTGGAAGGATGTGGTGAATAGATTATTAGCAAGGTTCTACCCTCCTCAAAGAGTGAATAGATTGAGAACTGATGTGCAGACATTCAGACAGCAGGATGGTGAAATCTTGTATGAAGCATGGGAGAAATTCAAGGATTTGACAAAGAAGTGCCCTCTTGATATGTTCAATGAATGGGTACAGTTGCATATTTTTTATGAAGGACTTTCCTATGAATCAAAGAAGGTTGTAGACCACTCTTGTAGAGGTTCCCTCAAAAAGAAGAAGACGATTGAGGAAGCCATTGATGTCATTGAAATAGTGTCTAACAATGAATATTTTTATGCCTCTGAAAGAAGCAACAACAGAGAAGTCATGGAGCTGAACAACATGTATGCAGTTTTGGCTCAGAACAAGATGATTGCCAAGCAATTGGCAGATCTCACAAAGAAGATGGAGGCAAGCCAAGTAGCAGTAATCCACACCCAACCATCAGTACCAGAGGAGTCAAACGCAGAGGAAGAAAAAGTCAATTACATTGGAAATTCTGCAAGACAAGAGCATGACCCTTACTCCAAAACTTACAACCTTGGTTGGAAGAACCACCCAAACTTTGCATGGGGAAACCAAAAAAACCAAAACCAAAACTACATACCTCACAATCCAAACCATTATAACAACTTTACTCGCCAACACTCTAACCAAAGACCATATCAGACCACACAAAATACTTATTCACAGCCACCCTATCAAAACCAAAATAATCAGCCTCAACACCTCACTTCCAACCCACCATCTGATGACAGATTCTCAAAGATCGAAGCTATGCTTGAAAACCTTTACATGGAGTCTGAAGATAACAAAACATTCAAGGAGGAAGTGAGAATTGGTATGAAAAGTTGAGGAGAACTTATTAAGCAGCTTGAGTCACAAGCTGGATACCTATTTCAACAGATTTCCAAATCTACTGATAGCTTCCCAAGTGACACTGAGAAGAATCCAAGAGGAGGAACACAAAATTTGAGATGGGAAGAATGTAAAGCAATAAACCGTGCAAGTGAAGAGGTTTGGAGGGAAGAAATTAGCAATCCTGCAGAACATAATCATAGAGTTTCAGAGGAGAAGAAAGAAGAGATTGAACAAAGGACTGATCTTGCCCAAAGGAGAGAATCAAAAGAAAAAAACCCTGCAACCATATGTGCCACAAGCACCATTCCCACAGACACTCAGGAGCAGTGAGAAAGGGAAAACATACACCAGATTCTTGGATGTATATAAGACTCTTCATGTCAACATTCCCTTCCTCGAAACCCTCAAATAGATGCCTACTTGTATCAAGTGGATGAAGGAGTTACTAGCTAGGAAGAGCAATGATAAACCATTATTTTATGGTTTATATTGTGTTTAATTGTGTGGTTTTATCAAATCTTTACCCACTTATTCATTAAATTAGCATGTATTTACAATTTCTTCCCAAAAATTACTCCATGATTGAAAACTTGCTTCCTAAAGACTTTTAATTATGTATTTTAATTCTCCTTTATTCCATTCGATGCCGTGATCTGTGTGTTAAGTGTTTCAGGCTTTATAGGGCATGAATGACTTCGAGATTGGAAAGGAAGCTTGCAAAAATGGAAGGAACACAAGAAATTGAGGAGATGACCAGCGAGAAGTGGCGTAGACGCATGGCTCACGCGACCGCACGAAATAGAGGAAATCGCAGTGACGCGGTCGCGTGCCTGACCTAAACGCATGGATTGGAAACTGCACAAGGGACGCGAATCCGTGGACGATGCGCACGCGTGGCAAGGCAAAACGCTGGATGACACGAACACGTGGAGGACGCGCTCGCGTGACATGCGCGATCTGCAGAATCTACAAAATGCGCTGGGGGCGATTTTGGGCCCTGTTTTGACCCAGTTTTCGGCCCAGAAAAGCATATTAGAGCCAGGGAACATGCAAAGACAAACAACAACATTCATTCCGCATAATTTTAATTTTTAGATCTCATTTTACTCTTCCTCTAGGTTTTCACTCTACACATTCATAGTTCTTAGGATTTTGATTTTATTGCTTTTTGGATTGGGATATTGAGAAGAGTTATTACCCCCATCAAGACTTCATCATTCTAGTTTGTTTCCTTACTTGTCACTTACTCTTCCATATCCCTAATTTATTCAGAGTTACTATTGAATTATTTTTAGAATTTATTAATACAAGAACTATTTTTATTTTTAATTGATCCTTTTGATTACTATTTATCATGCCTTTCTTTATTTCCCTTTTTTATTTCGTGGATTTTACAATCGTAATGAGCGAGTAGTTTCATAACTTGATTGGGAGTTGGTTGAATGGAGGACCTTGAGTTGGATGCTCAAGAGTAAAATTATAGTTGGGTTTAGCGTTGGGTCACCCTCTAATCACTGACACTAGTCCTTCCCAAGGGAGAGGATTAAAACCTGTGAATAGAAACTGACTTCCAACTTGCTTAACTTTCCTTTATCTGGTAAAGGATAACTGAGCAGGCAACCTTCAATTATCAATTGATCTTGGGAGAACTCCATCAAGGATAGGGCTTCCAACTAATCTACTCCCGGTCAATGTTTTTATTTAAATTACATAAATTCTCTGATTTAATTTCCTGTCTATCAAACTCAAACCCTTTTGGAAAACATCTGATTAATAAAATAGCACAACTTTTTGCAACTCATTGGGAGACGACCTGCGATTCATACTCCCAGTATTTTAATTTTAATTTTGTGACAACCCTTCTAAAATGATAAGCAGATTTTTGGTTGGTTAAGAACTATACTTGCGACGTATCTCTTATAATAATTTCTTAACTCGCCAATTTCCTCCACGTCAATTTTTGGCGCTGTTGCCGGGGATTTCATGTATAAGGCAAGCTCGGTGTCGGTTAGTCCTCTCCGAGGGCAAATCTGAAACGTCACTTGAGGAAGAAACAAGCTTCCTTTCTACTGATTCGGTTGATTCACGTGCATGTGACATGGCAGTACCTAGGAGAGTTACTATTCAAGAGGCTGGAGCCCCTGATTTTACAATGCACCCATTTCAAGTGCATCACCCAGCAGTGGCTACAGATTTTGAAATAAAGACTGCACTGCTCAACTTGATGCTTAAATTTCATGGCTAACCTGCTCAAGAGCCTATCAAGCACCCCAGGGATTTCCAAGCAGCCTGTTCTACTGTCAGGCATGATGGTGCAGATGAAACTTCTATTTTGTTAAAAGCTTTCCCATTCTCTCTTGAGGGAAAGGCGAGAGAGTGGTACTACACTCAACCCGCAGCAACTGTTTCTGATTGGGATATGCTCAGAAGATAATTTTTGGAAAAATTCTTTCCAGCTTAAGTTACTGACAAACTGAGGAAAGACATTTCCATGATTGTTCAGGACGAATCCGAGACTCTTTACAAATACTGGGAGCGCTTCAACAATCTTCTGGAAGCATGTCCCCACCATATAATTGACAAGATAGTGTTGCTCAGCTACGTCACACAGGGCATGAGTCCCCAAGATAAGACCACATTGGAAAGTGTTAGCAATGGGTCTATGAAAAAGTACAAGACCACTGATGAGGCATGGCAATTGATCAGCGACTTAGCTGAATCTACTAGGAATCACAGGCAGAAACAAGGCCAGTCAAAAGCTGTTGCGGAGGTATCTTCTAACAAGGAGACTACTGCTCTGACTCAGAGTAAATATGAAATGACGAACTTACTGAAGCAGATGCAGTTGAGTCAACAACAAGCGCAGCAAAGCCAACAACTAGTCCCACAAAGAGTGTGCAGAATCTGTGCTGATTATAACCATTATACTGATGAATATCCGCAGCTCCAATAGGAAGACAACACTGTGGCAGCCACTTATAACTTTTACGACCGCCCCAATCAAGGATACAATCAAGGTGGCAGTTACAACCATGGATGGCAGGACAATACTAACCAAGGTTGGAGAGATAATTCTAACTAGAATTGGAGGGACAACAATAACAGAGGAGGCAGAGACAATCAAGGATATCAGAGGTGGAATAATAACAACAATCGGCAGCAGAACCAGAACCAGCCTTACAGAGCACCTCACCTGAACCAGAACCAGAACAAGTTCTGTAGATCACTCACTCTAATTCCTCTCCGAGTGACGAGGTGCTTCAATCCATTGCGCAAGGACAAAAGAACGTGGAAAGTTCACTTAAGGGCCTAGCATCCGCTAAACAAGCTCTCATCTCTCAGCTGGCATCACCCAATACTTCAAACACTCAACATGCAAGCTCCAGTGGGATTCCTTCTCAACCCTTACCCAATCCAAAGGGTGGCATCAATGCCATCACCCTAAGGTCTAGAACCACACTGCATGAGAGGAATCAGGAGGAGCCAATCCCATCAGAACACGCCTCAGCAGAAGAGGTGGTGGAAGTAGAGGATGCTGAAGAGGAAGAGGAGATACAAGACATGGTTGAAGAAGAAGAAGCTCAACCACAAAATGAAGCACCGAAGGATACAGACGTTGTAGAAAATGCCCTTCCTATTCCATTTCCACAAATTGCAAGGAAGCGCAGGAAGCAGATGGAACTTGATCCCAAAATGGTAGAAATATTCAAAAAGGTTGAGGTAAATGTTCCCCTTTTTTATGTTATTCAGCAGGTACCTAAATACGCAACGTTTCTAAAAGATTTATGTATACATAAAGACAAAATTAATGAATTAGAAACTATTCCTTTAGGTAGTTCTATATTTGCTTTAATGGGAGGTATACCTGGAAAGTGTAGCGATCCAGGTCCATGTATGGTTAATTGTACTATTGGTGGTGTGATATTTTCTGACTGGATGTGTGATTTAGGAGCATGTGTTAGTATAATGCCTTTGTCTATATATGATACTTTGAGGCTCCCTCCCTTAAAAAGGTCGGCAACTCGTTTTGTGTTAGTAGATAAAAGCATTATTACAGTAGTTGGAATTGCTGAAGATGTATTAATGAGCATTAAGGGACTCACATTTCCCATTGACTTCTATATCTTGGAAATGCCCCCTAATGACTCAGGAAGGCCATCATCAATCCTGCTTGGAAGACCATTCCTGAAGACTTTAAAGTTCAAGTTGGATGCATTTTCGAGAACTTATTCTTTTGAAATAGATGGCAGAATAGTGAAATTCAGTTTAAATGGAGCTATGGAGCACCCTCTGAATGATCATTCTATCTCCCAGTGTGACATCATAGATGAAACCGTGGCTGAACTTCACCAGGAGAAATTAGAAGAGAAGTACAAAGGACGAGGTCCAAGTGTGGGGACATCTTCTGAGGACAATGAGGGCACTTTGCCATTATCACAAGCCCCAGATAATCCAGAGTCTGACCATGAGCAGAAATTAGAATTAAAGCCCCTCCCTCCACACCTTAAGTATGCTTACCTTGAGGACAAGCAGAAGTTTCCGGTTATTATTGCAAGGGAACTCACTTCCCAACAAGAAGAACAACTATTCAGTGTGTTGAGGAAACACAAGAAAGCAATTGGATGGAGCCTGGCGGATATAGTAGGCATCAACCCTCAAGTTTGTGAGCACAGAATATTCCTAGAAGAGGGAGAAAAGCCTGTCCGTCAATCTCAGAGAAGATTGAATCCCACCATCTTAGAAGTTGTCAAGAAAGAAGTGACCAGGCTACTTGAAGCAGATATTATTTACCCCATCTAATATAGCGAATGCGTCAGTCCAGTACAAGTGGTGCCCAAGAAATCTGGAATCACAACAGTAAGAAATGAGCATGGAGAGCTCCTGACAACTAGAATGCAGAATTCATGGAGAGTTTGCATTGACTATAGGCGTCTCAACCAAGCCACTCGCAAGGATCATTACCCCTTGCCATTCATTGATCAGATGCTTGATCGCCTGTCAGGTAAATCCAATTATTACTTTTTAGATGGTTATACAGGCTATTTTCAAATCCATATAGCTCCTGAAGATCAGGAAAAGACTACTTTTACATGTTCTTTTGGCACTTATGCTAATAAGAGAATGCCCTTTGGCTTGTGCAATGCACCATCTACTTTCCAAAGGTGCATGATGAGTCTTTTCTCTGACCTTATTGAGGACTGTATGGAGGTTTTTATGGATAATTTTAGCGTTTATGGTGATTCATTTAGCCTTTGCTTGGATAGTTTATCTAGAGTATTAGATAGATGTGTCAGTACAAACCTTGTATTGAATTTTGAAAAATGTCACTTTATGGTTAAACAAGGGATTGTACTAGGACATGTTGTGTCTAATACTGGCATTTCTGTAGATCCAGCAAAGGTGGATGTTATTTCTAGTTTACCATACCCCTCCTCTGTGAGGGAAGTCCGTTCGTTCCTTGGCCATGCAGGTTTTTACCGGAGATTCATTAAGGACTTCAATATGGTAGCACTACCCTTATCCAGACTACTGTAGAAAGATATTGAGTTCGAGTTCAGTGAGGATTGCAAACAAGCGTTTGATAAGCTGAAGACCGCCCTGACTCAAGCTCCAATTGTGAGAGGACCAGACTAGAGCCAGCCATTTGAAATCATGTGCGATGCTTCCAATCATGTAGTAGGAGCAACACTGGCTCAGCGTGAAGGTAAGGATCCTTTTGTAATTGCTTATGCGTCTAAGACTTTAGACACAGCTCAGTCTAATTACACTACTACTGAGAAAGAGCTTCTTGCTATTGTTTTTGCTCTGGATAAATTCTGAGCCTATTTACTTGGTACTAAAGTAGTAGTGTACTCAGACCACACAACTCTAAAGTATTTATTAGCTAAAAAGGAGTCCAAACCAAGGCTTATACGTTGGATACTGCTACTACAAGAATTTGATTTAAAAATTAAGGATAGGAGTGGTAACCAGAATCTAGTGGCAGACCACTTGAGTCACCTTGAGCACATGAAGGATACCGCCACTCCTATAAATGATAATTTCCCATTTGATAACTTACAAGCAGTATCTGAAGTAGTCCATTGGTATATGCCTGTAGCTAATTATCTAGTTAGCCGCACCTTTCCTCCAAACTTTACTAAGCATCAAAGAGACAAGTTGAAAAGCGAGTCCAAATATTATATAAGGGATGACCCATATTTATGGAGATGTGGCACTGACCAGGTAATTAGACGGTGTGTGCCTCAATCAGAATTCCAGTCCATTTTGTGGTCTGCCACTCATCTGAGAGTGGAGGACATTTTGGCCCTCAAAGAACAGCTAGAAAAATTTTAGACTGTGCATTTTGGAGACCTACTCTTTTTAAAGACGTTGCTGAATTTTGTAAATCTTGTTTCCCATGCCAAAGGTTTGGTAATATATCCAAGAGGGATGAGATGCCTCAACAGACTATGCTTTTCTGTGAAATTTTTTATGTTCGGGGCATTGACTTCATCGGTCCATTTCCAAATTCTAATGGTTATTTTTATATATTGTTAGCTGTAGATTACGTTTCTAAATGGGTGGAAGCAATTCCTACCCGCACTGATGATGCTAACACTGTTGTTTCCTTTGTTAGAACCCATATTATTTGTCGCTTTGGATCACCACAAGCAATCGTGAGCGATCAAGGCACCCATTTCTATAACAGGAGACTAACAGGATTGCTGAAGAAGCATGGGATAGTTCATAAAGTGGCAACAGCTTACCATCCCCAGACTAATGGGCAAGCTAAGGTGTCTAACAGAGAGATAAAGAGTATATTGCAGAAGATAGTCAAACCTAATAGAAGAGACTAGAGCACCAGGCTACAAGATGCACTATGGGCATACATAACAGCATACAAGACACCCATTGGGATGAGCCCCTTCCGCTTAGTTTATGGAAAAGCCTGTCACCTCCCAGTTGAGGTAGAGCACAAAGCCTTTTAGGTAGTAAAGGAGTGTAATATGGAATTTGAGAAGGTCGGAACTGAGAGGAAGTTGCAACTGTAAGAATTAGAGAACCTATGCCTAGAAGCTTTTAAGAACTCAAGGTTGTACAAGGAAAAGATGAAGGCTGTGCATGATAAGCACATCAAGAGGAGAGAGTTCCAACCTGGGGACTTTATCATCCTTTGCAACTCTAGACTGAGGCTCATGCCAGGCAAGTTGAGATCAAGATGGGAAGGTCCATATAGAGTAGAGAAGGCCGAGCCATACGGAGTTTTTCACCTAAGTCATCCTTCAAGCTCTGAATTCATCAAAGTTAATGGACATCGCTTAAAGCTATATCAGGGTGAGAAGGCGACGAAAACAAAGGAGCTAGAGATCTTCCTCTTGGAGGATCCACCCACAGCAGAAGACTGAGCTAGTGGAGTGTCCAACATAAGGACGTTAAAGCAAAGTGCTAGGTGGGAGACAACCCACCATGGTATGATCGCTCCTTTCTTTCTTCTTAGTTTTCTTTTTCAATAACTCTTCTCTTTAGTAGCACATTTAGTTTGCATCTTCATTTGCACAATTGCATCTAAAAAAAAAGGGGGGGGGGCACGTGACGCGACAGTGTCACCGACGCGTCCGCGTCGCATGTGAGTACGAAAGAAAAATAAATCGAACAGAGAGTCACGCGAGAGCGTGGCTGGAGGCTGCCTTAGGCACAAATTGCTCCACGCGACCGCGTCGCTGATGCGTCCGCGTCATGTGGGAGAAATGCCTCCCACGCGTCCGCATCACCCACGCGGATGCGTAACCTGAAAATCGACGTAAGAAAGGGTGCATGGCCGAAAGTTGTACTGAAGTGGGGCTGGACTGGCGCTAGAAGCCCAAGCCCTACCACGCGATCGCGTGCCCCATGCGTCCGCGTCGTATTCCAATATTGGCCATCCACACGATCGCGCTCACCACGCGACCGCGTCACCCTGGAATTTGGCAACAATGAGTTTCGAACAGAGAGTTGTGTGAGCGCGAGGCTGCCCTCGCGCCAGTAGCACCGAACGAGTCACGCGTCTGCGTGACCGACGCGACCGCGTCGATTCATATAAACGCCATCCGCGCGAATACATATTCCACGCGTCCGCGTCGCTTGCGCCGCACAGCTTATCCTAATCTGCCAAAATATCTTATCTTTCTCTTCCCCAAATCCTACTTTTTCTTTTCCCTCCTTATTTCTTTCTTCCCCTTTCTTCTTCTTCCTTCTTTCTCACTTTCTACCTTCTCTCTCTCACCACCATTAACAAGGTTTTTCTTTTCTTCTTCCCCCCTTACTTTTCTATTCTTCTTCTTAATTTATGTTTTCTTCTTCTTTTCTTTTTCTTTTCACTTTCATTATCCATGTTTTCTTTTTCAAAATTACTCCCTGATTGAAAACTTGGTTCCTAGAGACTTTTAATTATGTATTTTAATTCTCCTTTATTCCATTCGATGCAGTGATCTGTGTGTTAAGTGTTTTAGGCTTTATAGGGCATGAATGACTTGGAGATTGGAAAGGAAGCTTGCAAAAATGGAAGGTACACAAGTAATTGAGGAGATGACCAGCGAGAAGTGACGCGGACGCATGGCTCACGTGACCGCGCGAAATAGAGGAAATTGCAGTGACGTACTCGCGTGCCTGACGCGAACGCATGGATTGGAAACTACACAAGTGACGCGAATGCGTAGACGACGCGCACGCGTGGCAAGGCAAAAGCTGGATGACGCGAACGCGTGGAGGACGCGCTCGCGTGACATGTGCGATCTGCAGAATCTGCAGAATTTGCTGGGGGCGATTTTGGGCCCTGTTTTGACCCAGTTTTTGGCCCATAAAAGCAGATTAGAGCCAGGGAACATGCAAAGACAAACAACAACATTCATTCCGCATAATTTTAATTTTTAGATCTGATTTTACTCTTCCTCTAGGTTTTCTCTCTACACATTCATAGTTCTTAGGATTTTGATTTTGTTGCTTTTTGGATTGGGATATTGAGAAGAGTTATTACCGCCGTCAAGACTTCGTCATTCTAGTTTGTTTCCTTACTTGTCACTTACTCTTCCATATCCCTAATTTATTCAGAGTTACTATTGAATTATTTTTAGAATTTATTAATACAAGAACTATTTTTATTTTTAATTGATCCTTTTGATTACTATTTATCATGCCTTTCTTTATTTCCCTTTTTTATTTCATGGATTTTGCAATCGTAATGAGCGAGTAGTTCCATAACTTGATTGGGAGTTGGTTGAATGGAGGACCTTGAGTTAGATGCTCAAGAGTAAAATTATAGTTGGGTTTAGCGTTGGGTCGCCCTCTAATCACTGACACTAGTCCTTCCCAAGGGAGAGGATTAGAACTTGTGAATAGAAACTGACTTCCAACTTGCTTAACTTTCCTTTATCTGGTAAAGGATAACTGAGCAGGCAACCTTCAATTATCAATTGATCTTGGGAGAACTCCATCAAGGATAGGGCTTCCAACTAATCTACTCCCGGTCAATGTTTTTATTTAAATTACATAAATTCTCTGATTTAATTTCCTGTCTATCAAACTCAAACCCTTTTGGAAAACATCTGATTAATAAAATAGCACATCTTTCTGCAACTCGTTGGGAGATGACCTGGGATTCATACTCCTAGTATTTTAATTTTAATTTAGTGACAACCCTTCTAAATTGATAAGCAGATTTTTGGTTGGTTAAGAACTATACTTGCAACGTATCTCTTATAATAATTTTTTAACTCGCCAATTTCCGCCACATCAAGCAACCTAAAGTGTGTCCAAATAGTGGTGATGAACAAAGAATCCAATGATCTTATTCAGAAGGCATTACCAATAAAGAAAGGGGATCCGGGAAGCTTTCACATCCCCTGTGCTATAGGAGACACCATGATTGATAGAGGATTCTGTGATCTGGGAGCCAGCATAAATGTGATGCCTCTGTCTTTCATGAAGAGATTGAAAATCAATGAGCTTAAGTCCACAGATGTAATGATCCAATTGGCTGACAAGAGTCAGAAGCAAGCTGAAAGAGTAGTCGAGAATGTACTGGTCGAAGTGGGAAATTACTTTCTCCCCACTGACTTTGTCGTTATCGAAATGGAAGAGAGCCATCTTCACCCGATCATCTTAGGGAGACCATTCTTGGCTACTAGTAAAGCACTCATTGATGTAGAACAAGGAGAGTTGTTACTGAGAATACATGATGAGTAGCTCACTTTCTATGTCTTCAAGCCCACGTATGAGTCTGAGCAAGAGAGCAAGGAATTAAAGGAAGAGTACAATGAGAGCTCTTTGAAAGAGAACAGCAATGAACCACCAGCCAAGCCTCTGGAGCTTTCCTTGGTGGATAAATAAGAAGCTCGAGAGATGAAGCAACCAAGGATACTAGAGGAGAAGCTGAAACAGTAAAAACTAAGGGAATCAATCAACAAAGATCACTCCAACACAAGAACTTCTGAAGCACTACTTAAAGAAGAGAGGAAAGTGGGGAAGAAAGTACCAAGGAAATGGAGGAATAAGAAAATTCCCACTGAGGATTTCTCATTAGGTGACAAGGTGATGTTAGCCCACCATCCACTCATACCCCCTCATCTTCCTGTGATACCATCTCAAATGCCTCAAGTCTATACAATCAACTGGATCCTTTCATTGGAGCATGTAAAAATTTTTAAAGAATCAAATGGTGACAGATTCACAATAAGGGGAGAAGATTTAAGGCATTACAATCCGTCCTAACAGTAAACTAACCGTCAAGCTAATGACACTAAAGAAGCGCTCCATGGGAGGCAGCCCATGATTTAGTTTCCTTACTTTTAAAGTTTCAGTGTGAATAATAATTGTTGCTCTAACATAAATTCAAGTTTTCATAGACAAATTTGATAACTATCCATGACATTCTGAAGCATATGATCCAATTCTAAGTTTGGTGTGCCTACAGGCACGCTAAGATGCTTTTCAAAAATGATGATCATATTGCCATTTTGACATATGTCTAAGAGCTTTCTTGGAGTATATAAGCAAACATTAAGTTTGGTGTTCTATATATTGTAAGAACAAGTCATGAGAGTCAAATTTCTTTTGAGTCTTAAAGTTCATGAAGGTGCAACCATGTTTATAATTTTTAAGTTCGTGTTTAAAAATAGAAAAATAAAGTGTTTCTCATGATGGTTTAACTAAGGGTGACAAAAATCCCGTTGAGATCTCAATGATATGACTTGGAAGAAGTAACCCTTTGAACCATATAGCCAAACACTAAGTTTGGTGTCCTCCAAGACTATATAAGAGCACAAAAGGAGTCAGGGTTGGTTGAACACTCATAAGGAATGCTAGTCAAAATTTTAGCTTTGAGTATTAATTGTCATGTGCTTGCCGCCACTTGTTTGTATTCACTTTCTTTGCCTTGTTGTGATGGATAGGTATGGATAAGAACAATTTAATGAAAGGGACAAGGAAATGAATGGAAAAAATAGCATGAGGACAAAAAGTAGGTCACATGGCTTGGAAGGGTAGTTCTTGGGAATAAAAATCTGCACATCTTGGGAAGAGGTACTTAGAAGACCGAAAAACTTGCCCAATAGAGAGAAAATTTTTGTCTTCATTCAACCTTGCATGCACACCCTTAATTCATAACCTTTCCCAAATAATCCTAACCATCTATTCCTCATTAAAGTTTGCTATAAATGGCTTCATTTGAACCATGCCTCTGAACTAAAGTTTTCACACTTCTTGTACTTTGAAAATTCAGCTCTTGTGTTCTCTAAAGCCAAAGACCCCACAACCGTGTTTATGTGCAACGAATCATTCTTGTTCACTTGCTTCCACAACAGTACCTTTCCTTCAAACCACCTTTCCATCGAGAGTGCATTACACTAGTCATCCCTCTTCATAAACTTTCAACCTCTATTCGGGTAACCATCAAGGAAAGTATGGCATCTTCTTCAAGTTTCAAAAGAAGGAGAGGAAAGGAACCTATTGCTAAGGAAAGTGAAAACCACTATGATCAATGGAAGTTCAGATCATGGTTCCACCAAATGCAACTTGAGTGGATACCACAAAAAGGGATATATCCATAGATCCCTTTCTAGTTACCTGATGATGGGTGCCCAGAAATAAGAGCTAAGATCAGAAAGAGGAAATGGGAAGAGCTTACCTCACCAATCACTAGGATTAATGCATTAGTATTATTAAAGTAAAACATGCACGTAATGCATTATAAGTTAAAGCATACATGCCATTAAAGCCAATTGGCCAAAGAAACATATAATGCTTTAACATAATCCAATTGGCTTTATAAACTAAGTAATATAATAAAAGCATGCATTAGTTAGTAAAGCCATTCATGAATGCATGTAACGTTAAATGAAGCAACGGAGCGCTCATCATAAAGCCAGAAGGAGAAACAAAGGAGCACTACATGAATTTATTTAACTTTTTCGGGCTTCACAAAATAAAGAAAAGCAAGGAGCAAGCACACAAAAGGGGGCAAGCAAGGTTCAAACTGGGGACCTTGCGCAAGCATGAAGTGCTACGCTCTCTTCACCAACTGAGCGCTAGTGCCTATGGAAATTGGCCAAATTGAAATGGCCAAGGTTCGAAAGAGAGACCCACTCAAGAAAAAGCAGCGCTACGTTGGAGTTCTTCACGGAGCGCTACAAAGAAGCTTGGTTTGAAGCCTGGGAGAAGACCATGGAGCGCTGCGTTATTTTACTTGACTGAGCGCTCCACTGGAGCTAGCACCCTGGGCCATTTCCAATTGATCCAAGGCAACCTTGACCCATGCCACTTGAACCATTCCACTCTTCTTCAAATCCAAAGCAAGCAAAGCCCATGGACATCACTCAAAAGCACAAGAAACAATTAGATTAGGAATTTCATTTAATTGTAATTTGTTTTCAATTTAATTTTATTTTCATCTTGTAACGCCTATATAAAGGCATCAATTCCATTTTATTAAAGAGGCTGGCTCCATTAGAGAGCAGTAGGAGTAAGAGTAGAATAGAGAGCTCTCTTTTAATTTTCCTTTTTGAATTCTAGAGAATTGAGATCGGATCTGAGATTGTTTCCTGTTTTCATTTTCTTTCGTCTGCAACCTTTGCTTTCTGATTCTGGGTTTGTGAACTTTGATTGAAGAATTCTTTGGAGTTCTTCCTCTTGGAGTTCTATTATTTTTCTGCTTTCTGAATTTAAGAATTAAAGATCTGATCTCAATTGTCTCTTTAAGTTTCAATCTGAAGCAAGTTTTCATTTCTGATTTTACTCCTCCTACAAATTTTCACTTCTATTTAGATTTGCTGCAATTCTTTTCATCTCTTACTTCTCTGATCTTTTTGCACTTTACAATTTCAGTTTTATTTAGGATCCCAGTCCCCAAATCCTTTATTCTTCCAGCAATTTAAGATTCCCAGCAATTTAAATTCAGCAATTTAAGTTTCTTTCACTTTAAGTTTCAATCATTTAATTTTCTTACAATTTAAGTTTCAGCTATTTTACTTTCTTGCACTTTAAGTTTCATGTAATTTACTCTTTCTGCACTTTTAATTCACTGCAATTTACTTTCTGTTGATCAATTTCACTCAAATCATCAATGTTAGCTTGACTAAACTAATCACCCATTAAAGTTGCTTGATCCATCAATCCCTGTGGGATCGACCTCACTCTAAGTGAGTTTTACAATTTGATGTGACCCAATACACTTGTCGGTGAGTTTTTGGTGTGGAATTTGATTTTCACCCATCAAGTTTTTGGCGCCGTTGCCGGGGATTAATTTAGATCAACAATGATTAAGTGGGTGAGAAGTCTAGATTAAGCATTTTTTTCTTTGTTTTTATTCTCTGCTGATAATTAAGGTGTTTGTGTTATTGCCTCACTAAGAAATTCTCATCTCTGATCTGAGCAATTTCAATTTTCATTGGTGTTGTGTTTTACAAAATTCAATTGGAGTTCAACTCATCTTGTGATCAAACAACTTTTATGGGATATTACCCACCATCACAAATCTCTAATGGTAGCTGGGAATATCACCAAGAAATTTTAGATCCTGAGCACTCCAATCCATGGAGATATGCTTTAGAACTACAAGATGAGCAAGAGAATCATATGGGATATTTCTCACCACCACAAAATGATTCAAGTCATTATCCTAATGGTGGCTGTGAGTATCACCAAGAAATTGCAAATTCTGAGCACTCCAATCCATGGAGATTTGCTCCAGAGCCACAAATTGATCAAGCTAATCACATGAGATATTTTCCAACCTCACCTCCCATTTCTACATTTAAAAATTCTTCATCACTTGACTATGCCTCAACACAAAATCCCTTCCAAGAATCACAACCAACACAAACTTCCATGAACCAAAGACTCTCAAAGCTTGAGTCCATGTTCAAAAAATATGAGGAGGAGACAAAGAAATCCTGGAAAGAACGAGAAAACACCCTCACAAACATGGAAGTGATGGTAGATCAAATGTTCAGTGCAAAGAAGAAAGTGGAAGGGCAAGAAGAAAAGGATACTATATCAAGTGAAATTTCAATGAAGAATGAAATGGAAGAGGCATTTGAACCTGAACTTGCATATCCACAGAAGCCACTTGGGATGACAAAGGAACTTGAAAGCTCACAACTCCCACAAACCTCCCTGAACCAAAGATGCTCAACACTTGAATTCGTGATTGAAAGATATGAAGAGGAGATGAAGAAATCTTGGGAAGAACAATAGACCTCCTCCATGAAAGTGCTATTAACTCAAATATTGAGTGCAAAAGAGGAAGTGGAAGAACAAGAAAGTGAGGAAGTTGAAAGGACTGGAAGATTGATGGTTTAGATGTTATAGTAAACTCTCGTTGCAAGTATAGTTACTAAACCAAGCAATCAACCTTTCTTACAAACGTTTTGGTTTTCACAAGTAACAAACCCCTTAAAAATTGATGACCGAAGTATTTAAACCTCGGGTCGTCTTCTCAAGAAACTGCAGGGAAGTATGTTCTTACTATTGGTTATGAAGATTGTAAATCAGGGTTTTGAAGATGAGGAACAAGTAATTTAAATTGCAATTAAAATAAGTAAAAGACTGTAAAGTAAATAAATAACTGTAAAACACACTTTTGGCAAAGGTATGAGAAATTAGAAGTCCTATCCTAGTTATCCTTATCAATGATGATGAAGATTGAATCTTAATTCCACTCAGTTAACCTTTACTAGATCAAGGGAAGATCAAGTGACTAATTAAGTTGATCTTCAAATCCTAGTTAATTCCTAGAGAAAGATTGGGATTATTGAAGTTCAATTCAATTAGCAAAGATAACAATTATCTATCACGTTGAGTTTGATAACTCCTAAGTTACTGATTTCTTAACCAAGACCAAAAGGGAAAAAGTAAATCTACTGGAATAAAAATGTCTTCAGATTGGAAGCAACAGTAACATAAATAAAAGAAAGCAATAATAAACTGAAATACCTCAAATAACATTAATTCAAAGAGTAATCTGTAACATAGAAGAATTCATAAACTAAATTGAGAAGATAAATAAAAAGGAATATTTAACCTGATAAAAAGAGATAATCCTGAAAGCAAAAGAAATCCTAATTCTAAATCCTAAAAGATAGAAGAGAGAACCTCTCCCTCTAAACTACATCTAATTCATGAATACTAACTAACTGGAGACTACCTGCGAATGGATGTATTTCCCCACTTCATAACCTCTGATCTGTGCCTTCTGGACTTGGATTTGGGCCAAAAGGGCTTCAGAAATCGCTGGGAGCATTTTCTGTAATTTCTGGTGCGTGGCCTCTGTCACGCGTCCGCATAGGTCGGTCGCATCATTTGGAGTTTTCCTTGCCACGCGGTCGCTTCAATCATGCATCCGCGTCATATGCCTTTCGCTCAAGGCGCGCGATCGCGTCAATCACGCGGTCGCGTCACTACCATTTGGCGCTGGCATGCGGTTGCGTCGTCCATGCGATCGCGTCACTGCCAGTTTCTTCAAAAACTCCGTTTTGTGCTTTCCTTCCATTTTTGTATGTTCCCTTTCCATCCTTTAAGTCATTCCTACCTTAGAAGATCAGAAACTACTCAACACACGAATCACGGCATCGAATGAAAGTAAAGGGTAATTAAAATAATTACTTTTAAAGCATAAGAAACATGTTTTTCACATATATCACATAATAAAGAAGGAAAAGTAAAACCATGCAATTAACATGAATAAGTGAGTGAAGGATTGAATAAATCACTTAAATTAGGCACAAAATATATCATAAAATATGGGTTTATCAACCTCCCCACACTTAAACAATAGCATGTCCTCATGCTAAGTCCAAGATAAAGAGTAAGGTAAGGTTGAAGTGGTGGAATCTCATGCAATGCAATCTATTCTAAATACAACTACCTAAATGAATCATGCAATTCTAATTTTTATTCACTTGTATATAAAACTTACATGTAATTAAATTAATTCACATTCTCAAGGAATCATATATGCATAGCCAAACCTTAGATAATGATAAAGCACTTTTACAATTGAGATGGGAAAGGAAAAATATTTTACAAACTTGCAAGACAATTAGCAATTTAAGTAGAGATATATGTTGATGAGCTATTGAACCCTCACTGGATTTTGTGTTTACTCTCTAGTCACTCAGTGTTTATTGGGTTAATCACTCTATTCTTCTTTTTATCCTTACTTTCTATAACTTTGTTCTTCATCTAACCAATCAACAATTATAGAATATAGGCATACAAAAATCATGAGGTCTTTAATTAAGGTTGTAATGGGGCCAAGGTAAAGGTAAGGGTATATGTATAAGGCTAAGTGAGCTAATTAAGTGAATCCTTGATTAGTCTAAGATCTCACCTAACATACATATTTTGTAAAGCAAAGCTTCTTTACATATTTTCCCATATTCTTCCCACTTTTTGATGTTACATGCTCATGCATTAGTTTTAATTTTGTCCCATGTGCATTGCTTTATTTTGTATTTGGGGGGTTCTTTTGTGTCTCCTTTATTCAAATACTGAAAAATAAATATTTTTTTTAATTGCATATGGTAATTCAATTATTTTGATTTCACATGATCATGCTTCCCAAAACTTTTAAAAATAAAAATTTTTATTCTTTTTAACTTTCTACCCTTTTGTTTCTATCATCCATTTTCCCATAAGGTTCCCACACTTACACAATACACAATTTCTATCTTAAGCTAACCAAGGATTCAACTTGGGATTTTTATTTTCTTTTTCTGCTTAAGGCTAGTAATGTGGTTATAAAACAAGAGGGGATTTAAAGGCTCAAGGGGGCTGGTGCACGAAATTGTGATCTCCAGGCTCGAACAAATCCTGGTAATGGCTCCAAAGCTTGATGCTCTGATCTTAATTCATAATTGTCACAACTTCGATACAACTAACCAGCAAGTGCACTGGGTCGTCCAAGTAATACCTTACGTGAGTAAGGGTCGAATCCCACGAGTTGACTCTGCTTGGAAAGAAGCTTTTTCTGCTTCCTCCCCATGGTTGCAGAGGGATATCCTTGAGTTTTAAAAACAAGGGAGTTCTCATTCCATTGAAGGAATATTTCACCTCTGTCAACATCAATCACAGCTCTTGCTGTGGCCAGGAAAGGTCTTCCTAGGATGATGGATTCATCCTCTTCCTTTCCAGTATCCAGGACTATGAAATCAGCAGGGATGTAAAGGCCTTCAATCTTTACTAACATGTCCTCTACTTGTCCATAAGCCTGTTTTCTAGAGCTGTCTGCCATCTCTAATGAGATTTTAGCAGCTTGCACCCCATAGATTCCCAGTTTCTCTATTACAGAGAGGGGCATGAGGTTTATTCCTGAACCAAGGTCACACAGAGCCTTAAAGATCATGGTGCCTATGGTACAGGGTATTATGAACTTTCCAGGATCCTGTCTCTTCTGAAGCAATGTCAGTTGATCCAGATCACTTAGTTCATTGATGAACAAGGGAGGTTCAACTTCCCAAGCATCAGTGCCAAATAGTTTGGCATTCAGCTTCATGATTACACCAAGAAACTTGGCAGTTTGCTCTTCAGTAACATCATCATTCTCTTCAGAAGAGGAATACTCATCAGAGCTCATGAAGGGCATAAGGAGGTTCAATGGAATCTCTATGGTCTCTAGATGAGCCCTAAAGTCCTTTGGTTCCTCAGAGGGAAGCTCCTTATTGACCACTGGACGTCCCAGGAGGTCTTCCTCCTTGGGATTCACGTCCTCTCCTCTCCTCACAGGTTCGGCCATGGCGCTTATGTCAATGGCCTTGCACTCTCCTTTTGGGTTCTCTTCTGTATTGCTTGGGAGAGTACTAGGAGGGATTTCAGTGATCCTTTTGCTCAGCTGGCCCACTTGTGCTTCCAGATTTCTAATGGAAGATCTTGTTTCATTCATGAAACTTATAGTGGCCTTAGATAGATTAGAGACTAAGTTTGCTAAATTAGAAGTATTTTGTTCAGAGTTCTCTGTCTGTTGCTAAGTGGATGATGGAAAAGGTTTGCTATTGCTAAACCCGATTCTTCCACCATTATTAAAGCCTTGTTGAGGCTTTTGATCCTTCCATGAGAAATTTGGATGATTTCTCCATGATGAGTTATAGGTGTTTCCATAAGGTTCACTTAAATAATTTACCTCTGCTATTGCAGGGTTCTCAGGATCATAAGCTTCTTCTTCATAAGAAGCCTCTTGAGTACTGTTGGATGCAGCTTGCATTCCATGCAGACTCTGAGAGATCATATTGACTTGCTGAGTCAATATTTTATTCTGAGCCAATATGGCATTCAGAGTATCAACTTCAAGAACTCCCTTCTTCATAGGCGTCCCATTGCTCACAGGATTCCTTTCAGAAGTGTACATGAACTGGTTATTAGCAACCATGTCAATGAGTTCTTGAGCTTCTGCAGGCGTTTTCTTTAGGTGAATGGATCCACCTGCAGAAGTGTCCAGTGACATCATTGATAGCTCAGATAAACCATCATAGAATATATCCAGGATGGTCCATTCTGAAAGCGTGTCAGAAGGACACTTTTTGATCAACTGTTTGTATCTTTCCCAAGCTTCATAGAGGGATTCACCTTCTTTCTGTCTGAAGGTTTGAACATCAGCTCTAAGCTTGCTCAGCTTTTGAGT
>NC_029793.2:61622793-61625556 GCF_000816755.2 Arachis ipaensis | reverse complement strand
GAAAATAACTAAGAATTTTGAAAAAGATTTGATTTTTGAAAAAGATTTTGAAGAAGATAAGATTTTCAAATTGAAAATTTGATTTGACTCATAAGAAACAACTTGATTTTAAAAATTTTTGAAAAAGTCAACCCAAATTTTCGAATTTGATGAGAGAAAAAGGGAAAGAAATTTTTTTGATTTTTGAATTTTTATGATGCAAGAGAGAAAAACACTAAAAAGGTGCAATGCATGAAATTTTTAGATCAAAACATGTGATGCATGCAAGAATGCTATGAATGTCAAGATGAACACCAAGAACACTATGAATGCCAAGATGAACATCATAGACACAATTTTGAAAAATTTTTAATGCAAAGAAAACATGCAAGACACCAAACTTAGAATTCTTTAATGCTTAGACACTAAGAATTCAAGAATGCATATGAAAAACACTAAACAACACAAAACAAAAACTCATCAAGATCAAACAAGAAGACTTACCAAGAACAACTTGAAGATCATGAAGAACACTATGAATGCATGAATTTTCGAAAACAATGCAAGATGCACATGCAATTGACACCAAACTTATGACATGACTCATGACTCAAACAAGAAACAGAAAAATATTTTTGATTTTTATGATTTTCTAATTTTTTTTGGATTTTTGTTTTATATTTTCGAAAAACTATTTTGGAAAAGAAAAATAAGGATTCCAAAATTTTCAATATGAATTCCAGGAATCTTATGCTCTAAAGCTCCAATCAAAGGGTCAGGCATGGCTCAATAGCCAGCCAAGCTTTAGTATGTAACTCAGACATGACACGCCTGACATTCCTTACATTCAACAGCCAATTGGCTAAGAAAGATAAAGAAGTTCTTCTCTTGGGTATAAGGATTGAGACATGGCTTTACAGCCAGCCAGACTTCAACATGCTTCATGAAACACTAGAATTCATTCTTAAAAATTCTGAAGGAAAATATATTTTTGAAAACATTTATATTTTAAAATTTTTTTTTTTCGAAAACAAAAGAAAAATTTTTGAAAGATTTTTGAAAAATTTTTGAAAACAAAACAAAAGGAAAATTACCTAATCTGAGCAACAAGATGAACCGTCAGTTGTCCAAACTCAAACAATCCCCGGCAACGGCGCCAAAAACTTGGTGCACGAAATTGTGATCTCCAGGCTCGAACAAATACTGGTAATGGCTCCAAAGCTTGGTGCTCTGATCTTAATTCATAATTGTCACAACTTCGATACAACTAACCAGCAAGTGCACTGGGTCGTCCAAGTAATACCTTACGTGAGTAAGGCAAAATCTATTAAAAACATCCCTAAGAGTAACTAGATCCTACTAAAAACATACTAAAAACAATGTCAAAAAGCGTATAAATTATCCGCTCATCAGGGGCTAACAAGGGTGATGTAAAAGGTAGGCTAATTTGGGAATAGTGAGCTATGATCAAACAATGGCCTCAATCACTTTCTTGGTATGTATCTATATTTTATAATCGGACATATAGATTAAAACAAAGTAAAGAACACCAGAATAAATAAGAAGGGCGGAACAAATAGGAATAAATATTATGGTTTAAATGTAACCATGCAATTAAGCTCAAAACTCACAGGCTGTGTATTCTCTAACTCAAAAATCATATATCAGTTATATATGTCATGCAAGTAAAAATTAATAGTTCCCATTATTCTCAATGTAAATCTTAAGGTGGCTTTAAAGTTCTAGTGTTTCTCCTTGATGAAATGTTGTTAACTAACTAACATGTAATGCTATATATACAAGGTGTGGGTTGTTTTTATTCTGTTAAAGTCTCTGGTTTACTTCCTTTTTATATTTTTAATTTAAACTAAGTTATCTTATGCTAAAAAGGGTAAACTATACTAATTAATCCACATTTTCTATAACTAATAAGTTAGAATTGCAACTAAACTAAATAGCTAAAATATGAACTAAAGTGCAACATGCAGAAATATAGTAAAAATACATGAAAATAGCAATGTATAAGTACTGAGAAAATAAAAATAAAAATAAAGAGAAAAATACAGAAAGGTAGCAAAATAAAGTAAAAGAGTCTGTAGGGGTTCACCAAAAAAATATACGCCAGAGATGGTGACCTCCCAACACTTAATATGAAGCATCGTCCCTGATGCTCACTCAAGCGGGGTGCGAAGGAGTGTCATCACTGGAAGGATGGGTAGCCGGAGTCTCTGTGGTGGTGGTTTGAGGATCAGCCTACTGCAGAGGAGGTGCTGACCGAGTAGGAACCTCGAGGTTTACAGCCTGAATCTGAGGCAGGGCCTCCTGATGTGATGTAGCTTGCTCTGTGCCTGCTGATGAGCGGATAATTTATACGCTTTTTGACATTGTTTTTAGTATGTTTTTAGTAGGATCTAGTTACTTTTAGGGATGTTTTTAATAGATTTTGTGTTAAATTCACATTTCTGGACTTTACTATGAGTTTGTGTGTTTTTCTATGATTTCAGGTATTTTCTGGCTGAAATTGAGGGACTTGAGCAGAAATCAGATTCAGAGGTTGAAAAAGGACTGCTGATGCTGCTGGATTCTGACCTCCCTGCACTCAAAGTGGATTTTCTGGAGCTACAGAACTCGAAATGGCGCGCTTTCAATTGCGTTGGAAAGTAGACATCCAGGGCTTTCCAGAAATATATAATAGTACATACTTTGGCCAAGAATTGACAACGTAAACTGGCGTTCAACGCCAGCCTTCTGCCCAAATCTGGCGTCCAGCGCCAGAAACAACTC
>NC_029793.2:61622514-61622777 GCF_000816755.2 Arachis ipaensis | reverse complement strand
GCTGAACGCCCAGAATGGGAGCATCCTGGCGCTGAACGCCCAGAACAAGCATGTTAAATTCACATTTCTGGACTTTACTATGAGTTTGTATGTTTTTCTGTGATTTCAGGTATTTTCTGGCTGAAATTGAGGGACTTGAGCAAAAATCAGATTCAGAGGTTGAAGAAGGACTGCTGATGCTTTTGGATTCTGACCTCCCTACACTCAAAGTGGATTTTCTGGAGCTACAGAACTCGAAATGGCGCGCTTCTAATTGCGTTGGA
>NC_029793.2:61621219-61622430 GCF_000816755.2 Arachis ipaensis | reverse complement strand
TGCCTTCAATGGAATGAGAACTCCCTTGTGTTTAAAACTCAAGGATCTCCCTCTGCAACCATGGGGAGGAAGCAGAAAAAGCTTCTCTCCAAGCAGAGTCAACCAGAGCCCCCGCAGTCAAACTCTAAGTTTGGTATTGGGAGGCCACAACCAAACTCTAAGTTTGGTGTTGAACTCCCATATCCAAACTCTAAGTTTGGTGTTGGAGAGTCTCAACAAAGCTCTGCACATCTGTGAGGCTCCATGAGAGCCCACTGTCAAGCTATTGACATTAAAGAAGCGCTTGTTGGGAGGCAACCCAATGTTTATCTAATTCTTATTTTTATTGTTTTTCATGTTTTCTTAGGTTCATGATCATGTGGAGTCACAAAATATGCAAAAAATTCAAAAACGGAATCAAAAACAGCAGAAGAAAAATCACACCCTGGAGGAGCATCTGTCTGGCGTTCAAATGCCAGAACAGAGCATAGTTCTGGCGCTGAACGCCCAGAATGGGAGCATCCTGGCGCTGAACGCCCAGAACAAGCATGGTTCTGGCGGCCAGAAATGGCAGCAAATGGGCGTTGAACGCCCAAAATGGGCACCAACCTGGCGCTGAACGCCCAGAGTTGTGTGCAAAGGCATTTTGCATGCCTAAATTGGTGCAGGGATGTAAATGCCTTGACACCTCAAGATCTGTGGACCTCACAGGATCACCTCAGGATCTGTGGACCCCACAGGATCCCCACCTACCTCCACTCACTCTCTTCTCTCTTCTCAATCATCCTCTATTTATTCCCATTAAACACTCTTCCCTATTAACTCTTTACCACTCACATCCAAACACCCACTTTCCTTCAAAATTCAACATCTCTTTCCCACCCAATCCCACCCATATGGCCGAATACACATCTCCCTCCATCTCCTCCATATCTTCTTCTAATTCTTCTATTCTTTCTTCTTTTGCTCGAGGGCGAGCAACATTCTAAGTTTGGTGTGGTAAAAAGCATAGCTTTTTTGTTTTTTTCCATAACCATTGATGGCACCTAAGGCCAGAGAAGCCTCTAGAAAGAGGAAAGGGAAGACAAAAGCTTCCATCAAGGGTCTATAGCTCAGTGGTAGAACATTTTACTACAAATCAAGAGATCCCTGAGATACCTCAGGGGATACATTTTCTTCCACACAATTATTGGAAGCAACTAAGGGTGGAACATCAAGAGCACTCCATCATC
>NC_029793.2:61608269-61621134 GCF_000816755.2 Arachis ipaensis | reverse complement strand
TGATTTTAGGTATTTTCTGGCTGAAATTGAGGGACTTGAGCAAAAATCAGATTCAGAGGTTGAAAAAGGACTGCTGATGCTGTTGGATTCTGACCTCCCTGCACTCAAAGTGGATTTTCTAGAGCTACAGAACTCGAAATGGCGCGCTTCCAATTGAATTGGAAAGTAGACATCCAGAGCTTTCCAGAAATATATAATAGTCCATACTTTGGCCAAGAATTGACGACGTAAACTGGCGTTCAACGCCAGCCTTCTGCCCAAATCTGGCGTCCAGCGCCAGAAAAGGATCTAAAACCAGAGTTGAACGCCCAAACTGGCATAGAAACTGGTGTTCAACTCCACAAATGGCCTCTGCACGTGCTACACTTAAGCTCAGCCCAAACACACACCAAGTGGGCCCCGGAAGTGGATTTATGCATCAATTACTTACTCATGTAAACCCTAGTGACTAGTTTATTATAAGAGAATGAGGATGTTACTGAAGAGCAAACAGCCAAGTTTCTTGGTGCAATCATGAAGCTGAATGCCGAATTATTTGGCATTGATACTTGGGAAGTTGAACCTCCCTTGTTCATCAATGAACTAAGTGATCTAGATCAACTGACATTGCTTCAGAAGAGACAGGATCCTGGAAAGTTCATAATACCTTGTACTATAGGCACCATGATTTTTAAGGCTCTGTGTGACCTTGGTTCAGGGATAAACCTCATGCCCCTCTCTGTAATAGAGAAACTGGGAATCTATGGGGTGCAAGCTACTAAAATCTCATTAGAAATGGCAGACAATTCAAGAAAACAGGCTTATGGAAAAGTTGAGGACGTGTTAGTAAAGGTTGAAGGCCTTTACGTCCCTGCTGATTTCATAGTCCTAGATACTTGAAAGGAAGAGGATGAATCTATCATCCTAGGAAGACCTTTCCTAGCCACAGCAAGAGCTGTGATTGATGTTGATAGAGGTGAACTAGTCCTTCAATGGAATGAGGACTCCCTTGTGTTTAAAACTCAAGGATCTCCCTCTGCAACCATGAAGAGGAAGCATGAAAAGCTTCTCTCAAAATAGAGTCAACCAGAGCCCCCACAATCAAACTCTAAGTTTGGTGTTGGAGAGTCTCAACAATGCTCTGAACATCTGTGAGGCTCCATGAGAGCCCACTGTCAAGCTATTGACATTAAAGAAGCGCTTGTTGGGAGGCAACCCAATTTTTATTTATCTAACTATATTTTTCTTAGTTATATGTCTTTATAGGTTCATGATCATGTGGAGTCACAAAATAAATATAAAAATTGAAAACGGAATCAAAAACAGCAGAAGAAAAATCACACCCTGGAGGAAGCATCTCCCTGGCGTTCAACGCCAGAACAGAGAATGGTTCTGGCGCTGAACGCCCAAAATGGGCAGCATCCTGGTGCTGAACGCCCAGAACAAGCATGGTTTTGGCGTTCAACGCCAGAAATGGCAACAAATGGGCGTTGAACGCCCAAAATGGGCACCAACCTGGCGCTGAACGCCCAGAGTTGTGTGCAAGGGCATTTTGCATGCCTAAATTGGTGCAGGGATGTAAATGCCTTGACACCTCAAGATCTGTGGACCCCACAGGATCATCTCAGGATCTGTGGTCCCCACAGGATCCCCACCCACCTCACCCTCTCTCTCTCCATTCATGACCATCCCTTCTGTTAACCCTTTACCACTCACATCCATACACCTATTGACCTTCAAAATTCAACATCTCTTCCCCACCCAATCACACCCATATGGCCGAATACACACCTCCCTCCATCTCCTCCATATCTTCTTCTTCTTCTTCTATTCCTTCTTCTTTTGCTCGAGGGCGAGCAACATTCTAAGTTTGGTGTGGTAAAAGCATAGATTTTTTTTTTGTTTTTTTCCTTCTTTTTCATTTTCTTATGGGTGTTAAAGTGAGGATTACTTTTGCATTAATGAGTTGAATTGTATTAATTGCTCTTCCTTGCAATATGTGGTATACTATGATGATTAATAATGCTTTGTGGAATGTTACATCGTCACACTTCCTTTATTTTTGTCATAAAAAGGGATGCACACCAAGTGTTTGATGAAAGGCATAGATGACTTTTTGAGGTTAAATTTGACTTAGTGTGTCTCATTTAGTGTCCTTTCTCATTCACTTGCTTATTCACATGCGCATTGAGCTTACTACTCTTCTTGCTTCATTTCCACATGCTCATCCCTTAACACTTAATTCTTGTTATTGATGTTGAAAGTGTATGCTTCTCATGCTTCTTGTTTGCATGCCTATATCACCCCTACATCACATGCTAGTGATTGGCCACGGTATTCATTATTGCCTTAGTTACATGTTGCAGCTGTCATGTATCTAAGTCACTTATTCTCTTATGCTTTATCGCTTGCGTGATTATTATTTCTTGGTTCTTTTTTGAGTTTAATCTCATCACCTTTCCCTCTTTTCTAGGATAATTATCAAGAGAGACCAACAAAAGGTGTCCAAAAAGGCACCTCCCCGGTCTACTAGTAAAGCACACCAAGCGCCTAGAGCCAAGCCCGTCCTCAATAAGACAAGGAGCGTTGCTAACATTGATGTTTTGGAAAAGGACAACCCGGCGAGGGATCTGAACAAGTTCCCCAACCACTATTGCAAACTTGTCTACCCCATGATCAAAGAAAGGAGCTATCATGCGGAGCCTCTTCTAGCCCCACCGGCTCATGTCATTCCGCTTATGATGCCCCGCATCGAGCGGCGGCAATAGAAGTTCCTATTGAGGAAGCCATGTGAAGCAAACTTGTCCTGGGTGGTCGAATTTTACACCAATTACCACTCATCATCCCTTACATCGGTATTTGTACGCCGAAGACAAGTTTCCGTCACAGAGGAGGCCATTCAAAGTGTGCTTAAGACCGGACCTTTAGCGGAAGGGGTTGATGCATATCAAGAGATTTTGTCGGCACGATGCGAATATGGGTTTGACTGGGATGCCATCCTCAGGGTTATTGCCATACCCGAATCATTCTGGATTCGGGGAAGGATGAGACCCCGGCCCAAGGGCATCACCGCACGTTTTCTCACCAGGGAGGCTCAGGCATGGGCCCAAATTCTAGACCATTATGTGCTTCCAAGCACCCATGGCTCATCTATCACTGCCGAGTTAGCCTTGTTTGTTTGGTGTGTCCTCACAGAGAGACCGGTGCATACCCCCTGTCTCATTCGCCAAGCTATGGGCCGCATCCACGCTAAAGGAAACCTACCCTTCCCCTCTTTGGTGACCGACTTAGTTGTCGCAGCCAGTGTCCCCCGAGAGACTAAGGATCGGAGGGCCATGATCCCAATAGACGGCGATGTTGTTCCAACCGGGAGATACATCAACCCTCCGGTGGACACCGAGGATCCAAATTTATCCATCCCCATGAGCACTCCCACCACTTCAACCGCACCACCAAAATCATCCATGCAATGCATAGAGGACCTCCACAAGAAGCTCAATCGTTATGAATGGCGAAACCAACGCCGATACACTTTTGTCAAGAAGCTTCTAAGTTGCCTAGCACCACCTATGGAAGAACCGGAAATTTCCACGTCCACCGGCACCAATAATGAAGATAGCAATAATGGAGAAGATGGTGGACACTCGAAAGCCGATCAACCACTACGTCTCACTCAAGGCACGGAGGACCGTGCCAACTTCTAAGTGTGGGGAGGTCGGTCAGCCGACCGGTCTCCATAGGTAACACCCGAATAAATTTTGAATCTCTTTTGTTAACTAGGATAGATTGCATGATTAAGTTTTTTCATTTTTTTTTTGACATCCTTTGCATGATTGTTATATCTTAATAAGTCCACTTGGCTAGAGTAATGACTTCTTTCTTAAGAAACTAGAATTTTAGGATAACCATACCAATTTTGAAAATTTTGAGAATTTTTTATGCTAAACTTGTTTGAAGAATGTAATTTGGAACATGGATTTTGAGCCAAGAACACAAGCAAGTGAGTTTTGAGCCTAATTGCGTGGCTACATCTTCTAGCCACTTACCTTCCTTCTTGTGTGCATTGTTCTCTCTCTACGATTGTGATCTTTAATTTGTTTGACTCTATATGTCCATTGTTATACGTATGAATGCATGTACATGATTGAGGCCGTCAATTCACTTACCCACTTACCCAAATGACCTTACCTTATAACAACCTTTGCAACCAACTTTGAGCCTGCGCTTAACCCACTTATTCTTAATGTTAGCACATTACAAGCCAATGGTGGAAAACCATGAATGTCCCTATTTGAATCCTTGAATAGCTTAGGCTTGAGTGTGTGTGTCATTTAAGTGTGGGAAAACCGGGGGAGGGGGGACATTGGTTGAGGTAAGAGCATGTTGTTGATTTTGTTGAAAATATTGGGAAGAGGATACACACTCATGTGTTGACCAAATGTGTAGACCATATGCATTGAAAAAAAGAAGAAAAAAATGGAGAAAACAAAGAAGAGACAAAACAAAAAGGGAAAATAATATAATAATAAAAAAAAAGAAAAGAAACAAACAAAGCAAGAAAAGAAAAGAAGAAAAAAAAAAGAGGGGGACAAAATGCCCTAAAGTAAGACTTAAAGGTAAATCAATGCATATTTATAACGATCAAAAGTAAATGCATGAGTATGTGAAAGAGTGAGGAATGGGTAGTTAGGTTAGTACATAATTGTATAGGATGTTATATAGGCTAGGTGGGGAGCTTAAGTTAATCAAAGGATTCAATTTTTAGCCACTTAGCCAAATATATAACCCTACCTTAACCCTAACCCTATTACAACCTAAGGAAAGACCTCATGATATATGTATGCATGCATAGAGCAATTGTTGATTGTTAGAGGAAAAACAAATTTTGGAAGAGCTTGAAATAGGGGAGGATTGAGTGATCAACCATATACACCGAGCGAACAGAGTGCAAACACTTCCGGTGAGGGGTTCGAACTTCAATACCTTGTTCCCGGCTCTCACGAGCGTTTTTCATGCAAGCTACGCATATTTCACTTTGATTACTAGAGTTGGTAGAGTTCATACATTGCCCATCATCTTACCCTATGTGCATATATATATTCTAGGAAGATTGAATTGCTTTTAACCAAGTAGATAGTAGCATACACCCTAGTTGCATTCATGAAAGTAGATTGCATCCCGTGAGTCTCATTCTCTTGTGATCCCTTGATCTTTTGCTTTTCTTTAGCATGAGGACATGCTATAGTTTAAGTGTGGGGAGGTTGATAAACCCCTTTTTTAGGGTTTATCATGTATAGATTTTAAAGGTTTTATCAATGATCTTCCACACTTATTCATATAAAAATGCATGATTTTGTGTTCCTTCCTAAATTTTGCCTCATAGATGAAAACATGCTTCTTGGATGAAAAAATGGCTAAGAGGGATGAAGGAAGCATGCATGAATGGAAGGAGCATGGAATAAACTAGAGTTTTGAAATTTGGGCATGGCTGCGCACGCGCACCGTACGCGTATGCGCAGATGTGCACCCCCAGAGCCAGCGCAGTGGAGCCGAACGAGAAGCCAGCACATTTATATGGTTGGGCCAGAAATCCTTCGATGCGCGCACACTCGCAAAAAGCCCCAGGGACGCGTACGTGCACTGTGCACGTAAGCGCCGATAGCTGCACGTGATTTTTTAAGAAGAAAACGTGGCCAGCAATTTTAGGCAAGGGAAGGCCCTTTTTTGGGGCAGAATTCTGACGGGAAAAGCATAAGAAGACCAAGGATTAAGGGAATTGAGACAATTAGATATAATTCTAGATATTTTTGGTAGTTAGTTACATTTTGGCTTTTAGAGAGAGAAACTCCAACTTCTCTCTATGATTTTACTTTCTCTATTGCAATTCTCCTTTGAATTCTTGGTGAGATCCATTACTAATTCACTTTTACTTTGATACAAGTTGTAGATCTACTCTTCTTCTACTCTCAATTAGTATTCCTTTGATTCAATCTCTTAGATCTAGATTTTCTGACTTTGTTACTTTGAATTTTGATTAATGAATTGAGGAATTTCATTCAATTGCTTGATTGTTGAGGATTGCTTGGATTAGATAGCTTTAATTCAATTCTTTTCTCTCAATTTCATCATGTCTTCTTTGATTGCCTACCAATTGTTTGTGAAAATGACAACCCTATCTATGGAGTAGATTTCCCTTACTTGGCTTAGGGGTTGAGTTATTGGAGACACTTGAGTAGTGGATATCAATTGTTGATTAGGAATTGAGAATTGCTAACTAACTTGGAGTGGACTAAAGCTAGACTTCCTTAGGGTAAGACTAAGACTTGTGACTCAAGTTAGTTACTTTCACTTGACTTTCCTCCATTATTAGAGGGATAACTAAGTGAAGCAATAATTAATTCTTATCACAATTGAAGGAAACTACAATGATGGAACTTCCAATACTCACCCTTGGCCAAGGCTTTTATCTCAATTAATTGTTGTCTACTTTTGTTAGTTTGAATTCTTACACCAACTCTCAAAACCACCAAAGACTTCCTAATCAATGATGTGCATTCTAAGGCAATTCCTTGGGAGAACGACTCGGGATCAATACTCTCGGTCATAGATTTTAGAATTGTTTGATGCGATATTTGCATGTTGGTTAGACTATAGTCACGATCGAAATCATTGTTAATTTCTAATCCAGCATGAGAATATTACGTTCATCACCTACCAGCTGAAGGTAGCAACCCGGAGAGTCGCCATACTCCCTTGCTCATCTTCGGATGCACCGAGGACGGTGCAAACTTTTAAGTGTGGGGAGGTCGTCCGACCAATCGGTGTTTTGGGGATGAAAATTTCTAATCCCAACACTTTTGCATTTCATTCTTAGGTCCTTTAGGATTTTAGTGGCATTCTCTTGTTTTGCATATATATATATATATATATATATATATATATATAATAAGGTTAGTCGAAATAATAAAATTTTTCAAGAAATTTATCTATAAGGCATCCCAATTAATTGAAAAAAAAAATTTTTTTAGAACTTGCTTGAATTACATATATTGTGGAACATGATTTTTGAGCTAAGAAAACAAGCATGTGAGAATTGAGCCTAATTTTGTGGTTACATCATACAACCACTTATTTTCATTCTTGTGTGCATTATTCTCTTTCTATGATTGTAATCTTTGATTTGTTTAATTCTTTATGTCCATTATTTTGTGTATACATGCACTTATATGATTGAGGCCATTGTTTCAAATAGCTCACTTACCCAAATAGCCTTACCTTTTATCTTCCATTGTTAACCAACTTTGAGCCGCTGCTAAACCCATTTGTTCTCAATTTTAGCATATTACAAGCCCTGAATGAAAAACAATAAACGTCCCTTGTTTGGATCTTTGATTAGCTTAGGCTAGTGAGAGTGTTTATCATTTAATTTTGGGGAAGTTGGGAACATTAGGTAGAGATAAAAGTGTATTTTGTGGTTTTGTTTAAAATCATGGGAATGGGTACATATTCATGTATCAATTATGTTTATACCATATGCATTGATGCTTTTGTGTATATTTTAGTTTAAAAAAAATTGAGAAAAACAAAAAAGAAAAGTAATAAAAAGGGGACAAAATGCCCCAAAGTAAAGTTCAATAAAAATCAATGCATATGTGTGGTGATCAAGGAGAGAATGCATGAGTGTGTGAAAAAGTGAAGAATGGGTAGGTAAGTTAGCTTTGAAATTATATAGGTTGTTATATAGGTTAGGTGCGAAGTTTATGTTAATCAAAGATTCAAATCTCAAGCTCACTTGACCATATGCATCCTTACCTTGACCGTAGCCCCATTACAAGTTTACAACCTATGGGAAGTCCTCATGATATTTGAATGTATGCATGAAATAGTTGTTGATTGTTAGATGAAAAACAAATCATGGAAAGCATGATTAGGGGAGAATTGAGTGAATCAACCCCATACACTTGAGTGACTAGAGCGGATACACATGCGGTGAGGGTTTGATCGCTCAATTACTTGCTTCCACCTATGATCATCTTTTCTTGCAAGTTTGTCAAATCTTTTCAATAATTTAATTCAATTGTGGATTTTCTTTGATTGCTAGTGCTTTAGCCCTTGTACTTGTATATGCTTTCTTGGGAATTGATTTATTTTGACCAAGTACTTGCATTTGATTAGATATATCATATAGGTATTTGCATTTAGGTAGTTTACATTGAATAAATGTTGATACCCTTTGTTTCATTCTTGAGTTTAGCATGAGGACATGCTTGGTTTAAGTGTGGGGAGGTTTGATAAACCCCAATTTTGTGGTTTATCTTGTGCTTATTTTGGGGGATTTTATCACCTTTTCCCACATTTATTCAATGAAATAGCATGGTTTTGTAATTCTCCCTTAAATTGTGCTTAAGTGTAAAAACATGCTTTTTATGCCCTTAAACTAGTGATTGTAATTCAATTTAATTCCATTCGATGCCTTGATGTATTTGTTGAGTGATTTTAGGTTCATAAGGCAAGTATCGGATGGAAGAAATGAAGAGAAAAGCATGCAAAGTGGAGAATTCATGAAGAAATGAGTTTTTGGAGAATTGAGGGCCACGTGCACGCGTCATGCACGCGCATGCGTCATGCACGCGTACACGTTCATTGAAGATTTACATGCCACGCGCACGCGTCACTCACGCGTACACGTGAATAGAAGTTTTGGCCAGCGACGTGCACGCATCACACACGCGTACGTGTGATGCTCGGCACGTGACCCACTTAAAGTGAAATCGCTGGGGGCAATTTCTGAGCTGCCCATGCCCAAATCCAACTCGTTTCTGAGGGTATTTCATGTAGAATTAAAGCTTGAGCAAAGGGGGAGCACTTAGTTGTAGAATAGCATCATGTAGTTTAGTTTCTAGAGACAGAAGCTCCCTCTTCTCTTTGGAATTAGGGTTCTTAGGCTTATTTCCATCTTAGATCTAGGTTTTGATTATTGTTCTCATCTTGTTTTCTTTACAATTTCATGTTTTTACACTTTGATTCTCTTAGTTTTCATGTTAATTTCCCTTTTATGCCTCTTTTATGTCAATGAACTCTTGTTTGATTTGGTTTACATTTAAAGAAATTTGATGTTTGATGTTTCTTTTATTGATGATTTGAGTTGTGAATTTACTTTTTTTGCAATTGGTAGTTGTTAGAGTTTATTCTTCCTTGCAATTTATTATGCTTTCCTTGTATGTGATGACAAGTCATCTTAGCCTAGTTTCATTAGTCTTTTTCTTTTGTTTTCATTAGAATTATGCACTTTCTTGAGCTACAAGCAAGCTAGTTGAGTAGATTTTCATGCTTCCCTTGATTGAATCAACCATGTATGAATTCATGCCATTTCATGAGGTTTTATGCTATATTTATTGCATATTATGAAAGAATGAATATCTCATGATTTTGAGCATAGCTTTGATGTGTTTGGTTGATTAATGATAGGTGAAGAAAGCTTGGAGAAAGGTTGAAGCAAGAAGGAATGGCTAGGAGTGAAGAGAGGACAATGGAATAAGTGAAATTGAACCAGGAAGCAAAAAGCTGGACCTAAAGTTAGCATCAAACTTTTGCACAAATTTTTGGTTGAAAAGTTAGCCCCAACGTTAGCCCCCTAACTTGGAGGCTAACGTTGGAACTTGAAAATTCTCCCCTGGGCTCCAAAAGTTTGCGCCAACGTTAGCCCCCTAACTTTGAGGCTAACGTTGGCATGAGAAACTCCTCCCTGGCCACCTAACGTTTGCGCCAACGTTAGACCCCTAACTTGGAGGCTAACGTTGGCGCCATGAGTGCACTAGAAAGGGCCAACGTTGGAGCCAAAGTTAGACCCCTAACTTTGGCTCAAACTTTTACTCCAACTTTTGCAAAACTCCAACCCGGTTCAATTGGTTCACTTTGGTTCTTCTTCAAACTCCAAGAGCAATCAACCAAGGCTTCTTTCAACCCAATTCCACCAAGAGCAAAGGCCCAACTCAAGGCTTGAAGATCATTGGAAGAAAGTGTATAAATAGGATAGAATTCAAGTCATAATGGAGCTTTTTCCGGAAGAGTTTTTCCTTTGAATTTTCATAGCTTTTGGCATAAAGTGATCTTTAATTTCTTTGTTTTCATTGCTTTTAATTTCAATTACACTTGTCTTGGATCTTGGATTGGAGAATTGAAGAAATTCTGTTTCAATCTCAATCTTGGATCTCTCTGTTTCTTGACTGTTAATTGAATTTCTTTTCCGGTTAATTGCTCTTCATCTATTCTCTTTGCAATTTACAATTCCCTTGCAATTGTTTTCATTGGATCTAGGAAGGCATTGAGATCTAGACTTAGTTTTCTAGTCTCTGGGTCCTGAGATCCAAATCTCCAATTTACATTCTGTTTCTTGCTTTCCATGTTCATTTACTTTTCTGCTATAAGATACGATCCAATCCCAATTCCCTTTTACTCTTCTGTTTGATGCAATTTAACTTTTCCTTGTTTAATTTCTGCAAATCCACGTCCCAATCCCCTTTACATTTCAAGCAATTTACATTCCTTGCACTTTAAGATTCCGCAATTTACATTTCTTGCACTCTAAGTTTCTGCCATTTAATTTCTTGTTCCTTAAGATTCAGCAATTTAATTTCCTGCTCTCTTTACTTTCATGCAATTTACATTCTCTCCTGGGCGTTCAACGCCCAGTTGTTGCCCTTTTTTGGCGTTGAACGCCAGATAGCTATCCTTACTGGCGTTCAGCGCCCACTGGATGCCCATTTTGGGCGCTGAACGCCCAAAATGGCCTTCACTGGCGTTTTTTTGCCAGTAAGCTCCCTATCTCTGTTTTGTGTGTGGATTCCTTTTGTAACCCTGTAAACTTATGCAAATGATTCTTTACCTTAGTGTCAGTGATCTTTATATAAACAAATAGGGCAAAATGCTTAGAGGATTGTTCCCCCATGGCTGGGTTGCCTCCCAGCAAGCGCTTCTTTATTGTCTTTAGCTGGACCTTGCTGAGCTTTTAATCTAGCTGCAGCCTTGAGCATACCTGCTCAGTGTTGCCTTCAAGATAATGCTTGATTCTCTGTCCATTGACAATGAACTTCTTATCAGAATCAATATCTTGAAGCTCCACATAACCATATGATGACACACTTGTAATCACGTATGGTCCCCTCCACCGGGATTTCAGTTTCCCGAGGAATAGCCTGAGTCTAGAGTTAAACAACAGGACCTTCTGTCCTGGTTCAAAGATTCTAGATGATAGCTTTCTGTCATGCCATTTTTTTTATTTTTCTTTATAAAGTTTGGCATTTTCGAAAGCTGTGAATCTGAATTTCTCTAGCTCATTTAGCTGGAGCAATCATTTTTCTCCTGCTAATTTGGCATCTAAATTTAGGAATCTGGTTGCCCAATAAGCTTTATGTTCCAGTTCCACGGGCAGGTGACATGCCTTACCATACACAAGTTGGTATGGAGAGGTCCCGGTAAACACCTCAGAAGTTAACAGGGAGAGAGCCGTGATGCTGCATTGCATCATGGTGGGAGAAGAAATAAGAGTTCATGAAATCCTTGCAAAAGACATTCAAAAACTGGCTGAAAAGAATTCGGCCGGATCTTGGTTGTACTATCCGAGTACCATTTGGAGGTTGTGTGCAAAGGCTAAGGTTCCATTGGAAGAGGAGAATCCAATGTGGTTAAGCCAAGGCATGCCCATAACCATTGAACGAATGATGATGCCCCTTGAAGCACATCAAGGCCGAAGGCCACATGGAGGAAGGGAAGTAGAAGAACCAATGGAAGAAGATGAGCCACACATAGAGGAAGAGCCACAAGAGGAGGAGGAACAGCCACACTTTTTCCCACATGGCAATATGGATATGACTCAAATGCAAGAAGCAATAGGAAAAAGGGGTTGGAAGAATAGAAAGATTCCAACAGAGGGGCTTTCCAAAGGTGACAAAGTGCAACTGATATATCAACAGCTGGGGGCAAATCAACAAACCGAGGATTACTACACTGTCAGCAACATACTATCATTAGAGCATGCTGAAATTGAACACCAGAGAACAAAGCAGAGGATCACGGTCAGAGGAGACAAATTGAGGCCCTACAAGCACCAACCACCATAAAAGAAAGCCTCAATGTCAAGCTAATGACAATAAAAGAGCGCTCCATGGGAGGCAACCCATGCTTTAATATTCATGTCATTTTAAATTCAATAAGTTATGATCAATTGAGCATGAATTCTTTTCTCTTTTCATGAACATGTCCATTAACTGCATGCACTATTTTGAAACATATGCTAAGTTTGGTGTGTCTTCAAACACACTAAACCAATGTTACAAATAATTTCATTTTGCATGTTTGGAGTATCTTGACAAAGCATATGGCCGAACACTAAGTTTGGTGTTCACATAGCTTCATGAAAAGTAGAAACTCATGCATCAATAATCATACAATTGTTGTTTTTCAAAATCTTATAAATGAAAAAATTCTTTTCCGGTAATGAAGGTATTGATTGTGATGTACCCTTTGACAAGAAACAAGTTTGGTGTTCACCAAACCTTGATGCACCGATTTAGGGATACAATTGATCCTTCATGAAAAAAAAAAGAAAAGAGAAAAAGAAAGTATGATGAAAACAATTCTTATGAACATTTAATTTTTGAATCTCACTAATTGGAGGAAGATACTCATTTTCTTTATATATGACCAAACATTAAGTTTGGTGTCTTAAAGAGAGAGTGTCACGGTTCAAATGATATAAGAATTTATGGTTCACATAGTATTAATAAAAAGAACACTCTTGCTACGTTTGGATAAGACTAATGTATGTTGTCTTGTTGTGGTGACTAGGAGGTCAAAGAATCTTCAAAGAAAAAGACAAGACAAAGGA
>NC_029793.2:61568135-61608181 GCF_000816755.2 Arachis ipaensis | reverse complement strand
TCAACAGGCACCAAACACGGATGGTGGGAACAATAGCAGCCAAGTGTATGAAAGAAGAAAGAAAAGGCATGACAAATGAAAGGTGGACTTGCTCCTTGTTCATAACTACAAAGAAAAAAAAATCATGCATTCTATCTGTTCTAAGTTGTCTTTGCATTTTTAAGTAGTTCTTTTTAATTAAAAGTCTTTGCATTATGTTTGTTTCTTTTAAAATAAGTAAACTAGTCTATGTGTGTGCTTGTGTGTTTACTTTCACTTAGCAAAAAGCATGTTGTCCCCTGCATCTTTAAGTTCAATAAAAGAAAAAGTTTGAATGTGAAGCAAGATAGTCTCTGTTAGATAGAAGTAGAATAAAAGTAAGTGGTGGTATGTGTGAGATTGTATAATAGCTCACTTTTAGTGAATAAAGAGCTAGGATATCTCATTCTAAGTAAAGAGTGGCCTACTGTCTATGAATCTCAATTAAAAAAAAAAAAATTTCCTTGGTTAGAAAGAAAAACAAAAAGAAGGAAAGAAAAAAAAGATAGCCAAAAAGTGGCAGAACAAAAGGAAACAAAAAGGAACAAAGCTGGACACCAATAGCTTGAACTTTAAAATATATGCCTGTGATGTCTTTGTACTAGGATCTGCTTGGATTAGTAAGCTCTTAGGAGTGCTTCGCTAGCATGAACATCCTCTTCCATTTCATTCTTTCTTCTCAATAAATCTTTTCTTGCTTGGGGACAAGCAAGTTTTAAGTTTGGTGACCCCTGACTTGGAGGCTAACGTTGGCGCCATGAGTGCACTAGAAAGGGCCAACGTTGGAGCCAAAGTTAGACCCCTAACTTTGGCACCAACGCAGTTAATTGCTCTTCATCTCTCTTCTCTGCAATTTACATTTTCTTTGCAATTGTTCTTGTTGGATCTAGGAAGGCATTGAGATCTAGACTTGGTTTTCTAGTCTCTGGGTCCTGAGATCCACATCTCCAATTTACATTCTGTTTCTTGCTTTCCATGTTTATTTACTTTTCTGCTATAAGATCCGATCCAATCCCAATTCTCTTTTACTCTTCTGTTTGATGCAATTTAACTTTTCCTTGTTTAATTTCTGCAAATCCACGTCCCAATCCCCTTTACATTTCAAGCAATTTACATTCCTTGCACTTTAAGATTCCGCAATTTACATTTCTTGCACTCTAAGTTTCTGCCATTTAATTTCTTGTTCCTTAAGATTCAGCAATTTAATTTCCTGCTCTCTTTACTTTCATGCAATTTACATTCTGCAAATCACAAATCATCCAACCAACACTCGATTCGCTTGACTAAATCAACCACTAAACTAAAATTGCTCAATCCTTCAATCCCTGTGGGATCGACCTCACTCCCGTGAGTTTTTATTACTTGATGCGACCCGGTACACTTGCCGGTTAGATTTGTGTGTTTTGGGAGAAATTAATTTTTCACCAAAATACTCATCAGTATGCCTTCCAAGTGTTTGACAAAATGCTTGGAAGGATGTTAGAGTAGATTTTGGGCATTATTGGCTTGGAAAGAATAATTAGGTAATCTTGAGATCAATTCTTGTTAATTAGTGTTATTAGTGACTAGGATGGAAAGCCTATATTCTCAATCATTGCCATGAATGTCTCTCTTTATTATTACTTGCTTTCTTAACCTTGCCTTTATTAATTCTTGATTTACTTTTCTTGTCATTTAATTCCTCGCCCTTTTATTAATCAAACCACCTGTTCTTCATAGCCAATAATTGACCACTTCATTGCAATTCCTTGTGAGACAACCCGGAGTTCAAATACTTCGGTTAATTCTTATTTGGGGTTTGTTATTTGTGAGAACCAAATTTCTGATTGGGAGAATTGTTTGTTGGTGTAGAACTATACTTGCAACGAGAATTTATTTGTGAAATTCTATACCATCAACTAAAATTCTCTCTCATCAATACTCTTGTTGGAGCATATAGAGATTGATTATCAAAGCACAGGAAGAAGGCTCACAGTGAGAGGGGACAAGCTGAGGCACCATAATCATCAACGACCCTAACAAGGAACCAATGTCAAGCTAGTGACATTAAATGAGCGCTCCATGGGAGGCAGCCCATGATTTAATGTTCTTGCTTTTGTTTTAATTTCAATAATTAATGGTTTTTCTAGCATAAATTTGCACTCTCATGGGTAAATTTGATAACTGCACACATTGTTTTGAAGCATATGTCTGATTCCTAAGTTTGGTGTGCCTAAAAGCACTCTAAAATGGCCTTCCAAGCATGCTGATCATATAACCATTTTAGGATATATTCTCATTCATTATATTGAAGTATATAGCCAAACCTTAAATTTGGTGTCTACATATGCTATGAATTTCAGGAAAGTCACCTTTGCTCAAAGAGTCAAGTTCATGAAAAGATAAACTATATCTGCATCATTCTTGTGAATTTATTTTGCTAAGGTAGAAAATAAAATGTCACTTGTAATGAATATACCAACCATGGCAGACAACAAGTTTGGTGTTCACCAATATTTTGTTCAATTTTAAGAGGGCATAGTTGGTTATTCATAAATAAGGAACATATAGCAAATTCTATTTTCTTATACTTTTCACTTGATAACCACTACCATGCTAAATTCAAAATTTGTGCTTATTGTTGCCTTGATTGAAATGGATAGGTATAAAGAGAACTGAAGAAAGGACAACACCATGCCATGTACGGTTGTCCCAAGGAGAAAAAGTAGGTCACATGTGCATGATTGGGAGCACAAATCTGCAAGAATCAATACCTTGGAGACCGAGCTTTATTGCCCAATGAAGAGGTGATCTTTGTCCTCATCCTCCCTTACATGCACACTATCCATTCTAACCCTTTCAAAAGACATCCTGACCATCCAATCTTCATTGAAGCTTGTCATAAATAGCTTCACTTGGACCATGCTGCATAACTCATGCTTTCACACTTCGTGCATTGAAAAAAAAAGAAATATATTTCAATTTCCTTAAAGAAAAGCTTTAGTAACTGTGTCCTGAGTATTCCAAACCATACTTGTCTCCTTAAACGTTTACTCTTACTTCACCAGTAATCCAAACTCTCATCATACGAGTTATATCAACCCCCTCTCCCTTATCATTCTTCATTCCTCTACTTGGCCACCCTCTTTCCTTAATTAATGGCTTCATCAAGTTCCAGAAGAAGGAAAGAGAAGCAACCACACTACAAGAAAAAGGCGTATTTGTAACAAAAAATATTGTTACAAAACGTCGATATTTTGATACAAAAGTTTTTTGTAACAAAAAAAGGGTCCATTGCAGTAAGTCCCGTTACAAAAAGTTTTTGTAACGAAAAATGAAACTGTTACAATTCAATACCATATTTTGTAACAATTTTTTCTGATACAAAAAACCAGAAACCGTTACAAAAGTGGTAACAAATTTTGATCTTGAAGGTATTTTTTGCCTTGTAGTGCCAGTTGAAGCTGAACCACCAACCTATGATGACAAAAGATTCAAATCTCAATTTCATGAGTCACGATATCATAGGTTGATGGAATCAAAAGAAGTCATTCCAGAGATTGGTTTCAAATTAAAAGAAGGAGAATACCCCACTTAGTTAACCCTTACTAAATAAAGGAAAGTCAAGTGGACTAATCAATTTGATTCCTCAAGTCCTAGTCAACTACTGTGGAAAGACTAGGTTTAGAGGGATCCAAATCAATCAGCAATTTCCAATTTTTAATCAACAACTGAGTTTGACAACTCAAGTGTCACCAATTACTCAACCAAGGCAAAGGGGGAAAAATCTAAATTATTTATATCATAAATAGAAGAAAGTAATCATAAATCTGAAATACCTCGAATTGTATTAAATAGAAAATCAAATTAAACATAGGAATCCATAAATCAAATTGGGAAAATAAACTAACTAAAGCCATAGAATAAATAAAAGTAGAAGAGAAACTTAAATTAAAGGAATATTGAACCTGGAATTGAGAATAAGCAATCCTAAAATTAAGAGAAATCCTAAATCCTAAATCTTAAGAGAGAGGAGAGAACCTCTCTCTAAAAATGACATCTAAAACCTAAAATTGTGAATTATGAAAGTTGTATCAATGAATGGATCAATTCCCTTACTTTATATCCTCTAATCTGTGTTTTCTGGGCCGAAAACTGGGTCAAAAATATCCTAGAAATCGCCCCCAGTGATTTCTGGTACGTACAGGTTGCTGCAAAGTCATGCGTGAGCGTCATCTACACGTGAGCGTGGATTGCATCTTTTCCAGGTCACGCGTCCGCATGATACATGCGTGCACGTCACCTATCTTCAGGGCAGGTATAGAAAATTATTTATCGTTGCGAAGCGCCGAATGTTAGCTTTCCAACGCAACTAGAACCGCATTAGTTGGACCTCTGTAGCTCAAGTTATGGTCTATTTAGTACCAAGAGGTCAGGCTGGACAGCTTTAGCAGTTCCTTCAGTTTCTTGTATTCCTTCCACTTTTGCATGCTTCCTTTCCACCCTCTAAGCCATTCCTACCCTGTAAACCCCGAAATCACTTAACACACATATCACGGCATCGAATGGTAATAAGAGAGAATTAATAATAAGCAATTTAAAGGCCCAGGAAACATCTTTTCAATCACAGCACAAAATCAGGAAGGAAAACGTAAAACATGCGAATTGTATGAATAAGTGAGCAGAGAGTTGATAAAAACTACTCAATTAAAATCAAGATGTACCACGAAATAGTGGTGCATCAAGGGGAAAGTAAGACTCATTTGATGCAACCTATGAATGCAACTATATGCTAAGATGATTCTGTCTACTTGGTTAAAAAGTAAATAAGTTCTCCAAGGAAACATAAGTCAAATTCCACTACTTAAAATCACACAATAAAAGACAAGTAAACTTGTAAGAAGATAGTGATAAACCACTATTTTATAGTTTATCTTGTGTTTTATTGAGTGGGTTCATCAAGTCTTTACCCCCTTATTCATTCTAATTGCATGACTTTACAATTCCTTCCTAGTTTTGTTCAATGGTTGAAAACTTGCTTCCTAGAGATCTTTAATTTGTGCATTTTAATTCTCCTTTATACCATTCGATGCCATGATCCATGTGTTAAGTGTTTCAGGCTTTATAGGGCAGTAATGGCTTAGAAAATGGAGAGGAAGCTTGCAAAAATGGAAGGAACACAAGAAACTAAGGAGATGACCAGCGAGCATCAACGTGCCCGCATGGCTCACGCGTTTTGACCCAGTTTTTGGCCCAGAAACACATAATAAAGCCAGGGAACATGCAGAGACTCGATATATGGAGATACACATTGACACATTCTCATTTGGATAGTTTTAGGTTTTTTTTTTATCTGAATTTAGAGAGGATTACTCTCCCTCTAGGTTTCATTTACATTCATAGTTTATTAATTCATTGCTTTTGCTTTTGGATATTGAAGAGTCATTACCTCCGTTGAAGACACTATTCTAGTTTGTTTCCTTACTTGCTCTTTTATTTATTCCATATTCTTAATTCTTGTTTAGAGTGGTAATTGGATTATTTTCATGGATGGTTGATGCAAAGGATTACTTTTATTTTTAATTAATTTTGAATTCCTATTTTATCATGTCTTCTTCTTATATTTTTATGAGCGCTATATTCATGTCAATGGAGTAGATTCCATACTTGACATGGGGGTTGAATAAAAGGAGACACTTGAGTTGGAAGGCTTAAGTGCTGATTAAACTGGAAGTTGTTGGCTAGTTCTGTATTTACTAACGCTAGACCTTTCCAAGGGAGAGGACTAGGGTTTTTGCAAATAAGAGTTAGCTCAATCACTTGACTTTCCTTTATTTAGTAAGGGTTAACTAAGTGAAAACAACAACCTTTTTGATACTACACCTAAGAGATCCCAAAAAGGATAGAACTTCCAATTAATCATTCCACAGTCAAAGCTTTATATCTAGAATATTAATAATCATTCTTAGTTTTTATTGCTTTAATTTACAATTATTTAATTGCTCATTATTCAACTCTCAAAGTCTCTTGGAAACTCCTAATTAATAAATTAGCATCCTTCCTTGTAACTCGTTGGGAGACGACCTGGGACTCATACTCCCAGTATTTTTATTCTAAATTTTTGTGACACCTTTCTAAATTGGTGAGGTGGATTTTAGCTAGTTAAGGGCTATACTCACAACGCTGTTCTTACATTACAATCTCTTAATGGGCCTAACTTCCGCCACGCACCAGTTTTTGGCGCCGTTGCTGGGGAGTTGCAATTGTGTGCTAAATTATTAATTAGTGTACATATTTTTTTTATTTACATATTTTATTTTTAGTTATTTACCATGAGCTATATGTTTTTTTCATTGAATGACGCGTTCACTGCCTAATCCGAGCTTAGCCGCATTTGATCCTGAAATTGAAAGAACTATTTCACGTATTAGGCGAGCTCAACGTCGGTTAGCCTCTGAGGGTGGTGAAGTGATTGTTATCGATTCACCAGTCTCATCTGAGGGCGAATTTGAATCGTCATCTAAGAGGGAAACAAGCTCCTTTACTACTGATTCAGTTAATTCACGTGCAGATAGAATGGCAGCACCTAGGAGGATTACTCTCCAGGAAGCTAGAGCCCCATATTTTACAATGCAGCCGTATCAAGTGCATCATCCAACTTTGGCTGTAGATTGTGAACTAAAGACTGCACTAATTAACTTGATGCCCAAGTTTCATGGCTTGCCTGCTCAGGAGCCCATCAAGCACCTCAGGGATTTTCAGACAGCGTATTCTACTGTTAGGCATCAGGATGTGAATGAAACTTCTATTTTGTTAACCGCCTTCCCATTTTCTCTTGAGGGAAAGGCGAGGCAGTGGTACTACTCCCAACCTGAAGAGACTGTTACTAACTGGGATACGCTCCAGAGAGAATTCCTGGAAAAATACTTTCCAGCTGAAGTTACAGATAGATTGACAAAAGAGATCTCCTGCATTGTTCAAGGTGAATCAGAAACTCTCTATGAGTACTGGGAGTGTTTTAAGAACCTTTTGGACGCATGCCCCCATCACATGATTGACAGGCTAGTGTTGATCAGCTATTTCACTCAAGGCATGAAGCCTCGGGATGAGACTACACTAGATGGTGCTAGTAATGGTTCTCTGAAGAAGTACAAGACCGCAGATGAAGCATGGCAATTAATCAGCGACTTAGCTGAGTCCACCAGGATTTGTGATTCACTGATTCCAATTTCTGATTTCTTTATTTCTATTCGAATCAGCATCACCCTGTTTTCTTTATTCGATTATGAGTACTTCTATTCTTACCTATGAAACCTTGTTATATGGAATTTTTTTTTCTATGCCACTTACTTTCCTAGATCACTAATTTTAATTTACTAATTTCTTTTTACCATACTAACCCTCCTGATCTCTTTTCTGATCACTTTCACTTCCTCTAACTTTCTCACTATGGCAAATTGATATTTTTTCTTTCCATTTAACATTAATTCAATCACATTTCAATTACTCATTTTCCTTATTCTATTTCTCCCTTACCACTTTGAGTTTTCTTTGTTTAATTTGCCTATTTGCTTTCCTATTTTATCCATTTCCTGGTTTTCTATTTTTCAGGATGTCTGCCTCACAAAGGAAAGGCAAAGGCAAGGCTACTGGGATGCACAAGAGAGGAGATTCCTCCCAGTCCATCATTGCTCTAATGCACGATTCCTCATGGCGGGAGAAGAACTTCACACAGCAGGAAAAAGCTGACCAGCTGCTCCCTTCGACTGATCCTATAAAATTTACAAACCGGTACTGTGAGCTGAAGTACCCGACTTTTGCAAACTCCAGAAATCTATACCTGGAACGTACCTTGAAGATTCCAGAAGCCCTCCAGCAATAGACCACTGAGCAAATCAAGCAAAGGGGCTGGTTCTTTATGGAGAGACCACTGACAGAGGTCAATGCATCTTGGGTACGGGAATTCTATTGCAACTACTACTTTACTACCCTAGATGCAGTGAACCTGAGGGGAAAGCAAATTCTGGTCACTAAGGAGGCCATAGAGACCATTCTCCAGCTCCCAGCCAAGTCCGATCAGCCAGATGGTTATGCACAGGCTGAGGAGGACATGGGCCAGATGCGGTTTGATTGGGATGCTGTGAAGGCACGGATAGCTCTCGACCCTGCTGTTCCTTGGGAGATGGGTCAGGACACCCCTATGCCTAGAGGGATCAAGAGAGTGTACTTGAATGATGAGGCTCGGCTATGGCATCAGATCTTGAGCAACTATGTGATGCCGAGTACTCATGAGACTGAGATCCCGGCTGCCATGATCACCCTCCTCTGGTGTGTGCTGGAGGGTAAGGACCTGTACTTGCCTCGTTTTATCCGGCATTATGTGGCCAGGGTCCACATCCGAGGCACCCTCCCCTTTCCTTATCTGGTTTCACGGCTAGGCCGTCAGGCTGATGTGCCTTGGGAGGATGCCGATGAGCGACCACCAGCAGCGGACGGCAGGAAGATCATCCCTCACAGCAGGAACTTCCTTGCTTTGGGCTATAGACCACCACATGTCACTGCTACTGATGAGACAGCCCCTCCGTCTGCTGGACCCTCTTCATCCACAGCTGCCCCAGCTGCCCTGCTGCCACCACTGCCCCTCCACCCACCTCTGAGCCGGTTTATCGCCTCGTGCACCGTCTATTCCGCCAGCTTGATCAGATGGAGCGCTGTAACAGGCGCCGGTATGAGAGATTGGAGTGTCGTAGCAAGCGACGCTATTCCCATCTGAAGCTGATGATCAGACAGGGCACCGACATCCCCTCCGAGCCCGACACACCATCAGAGCCATCAGAGGATGAGGAGGATGAGCACGAGGAGGAGCCTCATTCCCAGGCGGAGACTCATCAGCAGGCAGGCACAGAGCACGCTACACCACAGCAGGAGGCCCCACATCAGCTTGAGGCTGCAGATCCGGAGATCCCGATCCAGTCAGTCCCCGCTCTACAGCAGCCAGACTATCAGCCCACCACCGCCACAGAGACCCCAGCTACCATCCCTACCAGTGATGACACTCCTTCACACCTGGCTTGATTGAGCATCGGGGACGATGCTTCATTTTAAGTGTGGGGAGGTCGCCATCTCTGGCGTTTATTTTGGTGAACTACTACATACTTTTTCTTTTATTTTGGATATTTTTCTGTATTTTTCTCTTTTTCTTTTATTGTTATTTTTTGAGTACTTATACATTGCTACTTGTGTATTTTACTCTATTTTCTGCATTTTGTACTTTTGTTCATATTTTAGTTATTTAGTTAATTTCCAATTCTAACTTATTAGTGGATCAATTAGTATAGTTTACCCTTTTTATATAAGATAGCTTAGTTATAGCTTAGTTTAAATTGACAAATATAAAAAAAGAGTAAGCTAGGAACTTGAACATAATAGATTTAGATCCATAAAACCTTGTATATATAGCATTACATGATGTAGTTAAACTGACAACATTTCATCAAGGAGAAACATTAAAACTTCAAAGGCTACCCTAAATTACTTTTTAAGAGAATAATGAGAATTTTTAACTAAACCTACATGACATACATAAGTGATAAATGAATTTTCAGCTAGAGAACACATAGTCTATGAGTTTTGAGCTTAACTGTATGGTTACATTCAAACCATAATTTTTATTCCTGTGTGTTCCAACCTTCTTTCTTATTCTGGTGTTCTTTACTTTGTTTTAGTCTATATGTCCGATTATACAATATAGGTACATCTCAAAATAATGATTGAGGCCATCATTTGATCTTAGCTCACTTACCCCAAATCAGCCTACCTCATCACCTTTGTTAGCCCCCTTTGAGCTTTTTAAAACCCCTTATTCTATTTTATCCAAATTACTAGCCTTAAGCAGAAAAACAAAAGAAAATCCCAAGTGAATCCTTGGTTAGCTTAAGATAGAAAATTATAAATAGAGTAAAATGTGGGAAACTTATTGAGAACATAGTTGATAAAGACAAAAGGTAGAAAAATTAAAAAGAATAAAGCAACTCAAAATTTTGGGAAGCAGGCTCATGAAAATTAAAATTACCATGTGTATTCAAAAAAAAAAAAAGTTAGTTTTCAAGCATATAAATAAGGGGATACAAAAAGAACTCCCCAATGCAAAATAAAAAGCAATGCACATGGGATAAAAACAAGAATTGAAACATGAGCATGTGACATCAAAAGCAAGAAAATAGGGAGAATAGGTAAAGAAGCATTTTTTTACTAAGTATGTATGTTAGGTGAGATCTTAGTCTAATTAAGGATTCACTTATTAGCTCACTTAGCCTTATACATATATCCTTACCCTTTGCCTTGACCCCATTACAACCTTAATTAAAGACCTCATGAGTTTTGGTATGACTATGTTCTATAATTGTTGATTGGTTAGACAAAAAACAAAGTTATAGAAAGGAAGAATAAAAAGAAGAATAGAGTGATTAACCCAATAAACACTGAGTGATTAGAGAGAAAACACAAATTCCAGTGAGGGTTCAAAAGCTCATTAACATTTATCTCTGATTGTCTTGCAAGTTTTTTTTCTCATCTCATTTGCAAAAACATGCTTTATTATTTGAGGGTTAGCTATATATATATATATATATATATATATATATATATATCTCCTTGAGAATGTGAAATAATCTGACTACATGTAGGCTTTATAATCTCCTTGAGAATGTGAAATAATTTGACTACATGTAGGCTTTATATATGAGTGGATGAATTAGAATTGCATGACTCATTAGGTATATGCATTTAGCATAGGTTGCATTTCATAACATTCCATCGCTTTAAACCTTAATTATTTACCTTGGATGAGGACATGCTAGTGTTTAAGTGTGGGGAGGTTGATAAACCCATATTTCATGAGTTCTTTTGTGCTTAATTAGAGTGATTTATTCAACTCTTCACCTACTTATTCACATTAATTGCATGGTTTTACTTTCTCTTCCTTATTATGTCATATTGTGAAAAACATGTTTCCTAAGCTTTAAAAATTAATTATTTTAATTACCTTTATTTCCATTCGATGCCATGATTAGTGTGTTGAGTAGTTTCAGATTTTCTAAGGCAGAATGACTTAAAGGATGGAAAAGGAAACATACAAAAATGGAAGGAGAAAGCAAAACGGAGCTTTGAAGGAAACTAGTATTCACGCGATCGCATAGAGGACGCGATCGCGTGCCAAGCACGAATCAGCAGTGACGCGGCCGCATAACTGACGCGACCGCGCGCCTTAAGCAGAACGCACATGACGCAGTCGCATGACTGACGCGACCGCGTGGCAAGGAAAAGCTCCAGATGATGCGACCCCGTGACCCACGCGGACGCGTGATAGAGGCCACGTATCATAATTTACAGAATACGCCCCCAGCAATTTCTGAAGCCCTTTTTGGCCCAGATCCAAGCACAGAAAGCATAGATTAGAGGTTATAAAGTGGAGGAATTCATCCATTCAAGGAGAGCTCGCATAATTTTAGTTTTCAATGATTTAGATTTAGTTGAGAGGGAGATCTTCTCCCCTCTCTCTTAGGATTTAGGATTTCTTCTTGTTTTAAGAGTGACTCTCAATCCAGGTTTTATATTTCTTTGTTTTAAACTTTCCCTTCACTTTATTTATTTATTTCAGTATCTGAGTTGGCTATTTACCTTTATAATTGGATCTATGAATTTCTTCCATGTTGCAGACTGTTATTTGAATTAATGATAATTGAGGTATTTTTAGTTTATGATTGTTCTCTTTGATTTAAGTTACCATTGCTTCCCATCTAAGGATATTTTTATTATTCTATCAATTTTACTTTTTCTCCTTTTAGTTCTGGTTAAGAATTCAGTAACTCAACAGTTATTAATCTCAATATAATTGATAATCGTTATCTTGCTAATTGAGTTGAACTTAAGTAATCCCAACCTTTTCTTAGGAAATAAATAGGATTCAAAGGTCAATTTAATTAGTCCCTTGACTTTCCTTTACCCTAGTAAAGGTTGACCAAGTGGAGTTTAGATTCAACTTTCATTCTAGTAGACAGAGATAACTACGTTGGACCTCCAACTTCTCTTACCTTGCCAAAAGTCTGCTTTACAGTATTTATTTATTTTAATTGTCATTTGCTTTACTTGTCATTTAAATTACTTGCTTCTCATCGTCTAAACCCCGATTACAACCTTTATAACCAATCATAAGAACATACTTCCTCGCAGTTCCTTAAGAAGACGACCCGAGATTTGAATACTCGGTTAACAATTTTTAAGGGGTTTGTTACTTGTGACACCCAAAACGTTTGTACGAAGGGATTTTTATCGGTTTAGAGACTATATCTACAACGCAACTGTTTCTATGAATCTCTTTACTGGTAAAAATCCTAACGTCACACTGCGCGGTTCACTAACCGCTACTGTGAGCAGATGTTCCCCAACCTGGCCGAGACGAATTATAACAATGAGCACCTTCTCATTCTTCTGACCTACATTATTGAATTTGTTGAGCCCTGCATTGAGCGAAGACAGTGGGGATTCCTACGAAGATAGCCACGGCAGGTTAACCTCTAATGGGTAGTTGAATTCTACTCCAATTTTCACATGCCAACCATGCCGTCTATCCATGTCCGTCAGAAGCAAGTTCCCATAATTGAAGAGGACATTCAAAGAGCTCTAGATCTTTCCCCTGTACCAGAAGGATTGGACGCATTCCAAAAAGCCTCATCCAAGCGCCAGACATATCAATTTGACTGGGACGCTGTTCTCAGAGTTATATCACAACCTGGCAGCAAATGGATCTATGGGTACCATCGATCTCGACCTAAGAGCATATTGGCTTCAGCACTCACCTTGGAGGCTCGAGTATGGGCACAGATTATGTCCCATTACGTCTTTTAGACCACTCATGAGTCCTCCTTCACTGCAGACATGGCTATTCTACTCTGGTGTATCTTTACAGACCAGCACCTCAACACATTTGGCATGCTATGGGACACGTACAGATTGCGGGCAACCTACCTTTTCCTGCCTTGGTTTCAGATCTAGTCTTAGTAGCCGGAGTATCCTACAGAGCTGGAGACACCAAGGCCATGATCCCACGGGATGATCAGATAGTCCCTAACAGGAAATATATCAGACCTACAGCAGCCACTGCGAGCCGGCCTGCAGAACCGGCCGAAGATATTCCTTCTACTTCCACATTACAAGCACCTTTAACAAACCAACTGATCTATCAGATAATTGAGAGGCTAGACAGGCTTGACCGAAAAGGAAAGCAAAGGGAGTGCCGTAACAAGCGCCGATTTACATACCTCGAGGAGCTGCTTGTTGGTAACCACCCACCTAAAGAAGAACCAAACACCCCAGACTCGACTTCATTTACCAGCACAGGAGCCATGACGGTCCCGATTGTGGAGATGCTACTACTAGCCTCCTTTGTTCCTGACTGATGGCACCGAGGACGGTGCCAAGCTTTAAGTGTGGGGAGGTCGGTCAGCACTTGACTTCCGGAGGTAATTTCTCTTTCTTAACACCAATAGAATAGGATATTTATTTAATTTTTCTTTTGTTTAGGATAGGATAAATTGCATAGTAATAGGTTATTTGCATGCATGTTCTAATTGGTTGAAAAATAATAAGTTTCTTTATAAGACCCTATTTTTGAAAAATTTCACTAATTTAAATCAAAACTTTTGTGTTAAACTTGTCTAGAAGTTGTGTTTGGAACATAGTTAAAAGCTAGAACACACAACCTGTGAGATTTGAGCTTAACGACATGGTTACATTATTTAACCATAAAAAATTTATTCTTGTGTGTTTGCTTCTCTATGATTGTAATCTATATTTTGTTCCATCCTATATGTCCAATATTTAATGTGTTATATGCATGCATATGATTGAGGCCATTATTTTATTAACTCATTTATCCCAAATAACCTACCCTTTCAATCACCTTTGTCAGCCAATTTGAGCCTTTTAATCCCATTTGTTCTATATTTTACCACATCACTAGCCTTAAACGGAAAAACAAGTAATAGCCTAAATTGAATCTTTGGTTAGCTTAAGATAGAGATTGTGTGTCAATTAAGTGTGGGAAACTGTGGGAACATGGGTTAACAAGGGAATGTGTTATGTTTTTACATTAATAAATTAATTGGGAATTTGGGTACCTACTCATGTGAAACTAGAAAAATTATAAATCCATGTACATTGATAAGCTATGTTTATTTTTGAAAAAAAAAGGCCCAAAAACATTCAAATAAATAAGTAATTAGATAAATGAATAAGGGTACAAAATTACCCCCAAGTTAAGTTCAATAAAAATCAATGCATATGTGATATAAGTTAAGAGAAAAGTTTATGCATGAGTATGTAACACAAAAGTGGGAAAATTTTGGATATCTAGGCATGATTTAAGAAGAATATAGAGTATGTATAGGTAAGAGCTTAGGTTAATCAAGGATTCAATTTGTAGCTCACATAGCCATATATATACCTTGACCTTTACCTTGGCCCCATTACAACCTTGAAAAGATCTCATGATGTTTGCATTGGTACATTAAATACTTGATGATTGGTTAGGTGAAGAACAAGGTTTAGAAAGCATGATTAGAGAAGAGTAGAGTGAATTACTGATAAACCCCAATTTTGTGGTTTTTATTGTGTAGAATTTGGGGGATTTTGTCAATATTTCTCACACTTATTCACAAGAAATGCATGATTTTGTGTTCACTTCCTAATATTGCCCCATGATGAAAAACATGCTTATTTTTCCTCAAAATTGCCATATTTTAATCCTCTTATATTGCCAATCGATGCCATGATGTATTTGTTGAGTGATTTTAGGAATTATAGGGTATGAATGGCCTAGAAGAGAGAAAGAAAGTATGTACAAAAGGGAGGATCATGAATACTTGAAATTTTGGAAAAAGTAGCATTGGCGCGCCGCGCACTCGACGCGCACGCGTGGATGAGGTTGGCTAGAAGCGACACGCAAGGATGGATGCATCCGCGTGGATTAGAAGATTCCTATCGACGCACACGCGCACTTGGCGCGCACGCGTGGATCGCAAAAGAAATCGGCGTGCACGCACGCATGGCGCGCACGCGTGGGAAGCTGCACGTGACCTCATTAAAGAAAATCATGCCTGGCGATTTCTGAGGCTCATCGGGCCCAATTTCAAGCTGTTTCTGCATGGAAAAGACCCAAGGATGCTAGGGGGAAAGGAGGGATCAACCATTTTTACTAAGACACAATTTTTAAAATTAGAGAGAGAAAACCCTTGTTCCTTTCTAGATCTAGTTTTAATTTGATCTTCCCTTGTTGAATTGTGAATTGGATCTTGTTAATTACTAATTTTAATTGTTCAATTTGAATTTCCTAGTGTAATTTTGCTTATATCTTGTGATAGTTTTATGAATTCTTGTCAATTGTCATTTATACCCATTTCATGAATGTTGTGAATCTTGGCTTGTTGATGTTATATTGATGATTTCTATGTTTAATTGTGTTGTTTGGATGATTGTATGTTGACCATTGTTAGTGGGTACTTGTTGAATTCAATTTAATTGCTATTTTGAACATGTCTTTTGTTAATGCTTACCATGTGTTTGATGAAATGTTTACTTTGATTATGGAGTAGTTCTCTTTACTCTTGGCCTAGGCCAAGGGAATTGGGTAAACTTGAGTCATTGGATCTAATGGATTTGATGATTTGGGAGCCCTTAGTGGTCAATTTGATAACCATTGACGCTAACCTTCTACTAAGTTAATTAGTAGTGAGGTTAGAACTTATGGATTAATGTTGACCAAACCATTTGACGTACTTCAAGTATAGAAGTAGACTTAATGAGTTTGGTCCTCATAATTGTCATGATATGGTTATTAGACAAGGATGGTGACCCCAATTCCCATGCCTAGCCAAGAGTTGCTTTTATTATTCATACTTGAAAACCACAATTCCCAATCACTTGCCTTAGTTTTAGTTACTTATTTAGCTTAGAATAGAATCATATTGAATGTTACTTTGTTAGTTATAAACTACTCATATCTTTCTTAGTTGATTCAAATAGTTTCTTGCAATCTAAGATTACTTGCTTGTTAAGATTCTCATTTATTTTTATGCTTATAACTCACAACCCCGGATTTCTAACCAATGTTGAAGCACATGTTTGCCCATTCCTTGTGAGACGACCCGAGGTTTGAATACTTTAGTTATTTCTATTGGGGTTGAACTTGTGACAACCAAATCCCTCTTCTAAATTTGATGCCCGAGGATTGTTGTTGGTAGAGCTATACTTGCAACGCAGTTTTATTGTGGAAAATCTTTACCAATACACCCTTGGGTCTCCATCAAATTTTTGGCGCCGTTGCCGGGGAGTGGTTGCAACATATGACTTGATATTGGTTATGTGAATATGTGAATATTGTAGATATTTTAATTGTTTTCAATACTTAGCTCTAGTTTAGATTTCTTTTATATTTGTGCTATGACTCTCAAGTTTGATGACTCGGTCTCAACTGAATTCTAGCTTAGCCAATTTTGATCCCGAGATTGAAAGAACTTTGTTACATACTCGGCAAGCTAGACGGCGGTTGGATTATACGACTAGTACTTCAGCCTCTCTTGAGGAACATACCGAATCACTAAGCGGTACCGAGAGTGACTTGGAGTCCGCTACTTCCTATTCTTCTGTTGGCACTAATAATACATCTTTACATCCTACAGGTGAGCCACACATAGCGGAGCCATGATGGATCACTTTGCATGAGCAAGGAGTTCCGGATATCATACTTCAACCGTTGCAAGCAAGGTATCCTAACCTTAATCCAAACTTTGAATTGAAGGGTAGCTTGATACATCTACTTCCTAAATATCATGGGTTGCCGGGCTAAGACCCCATCCGATATCTAAGAGATTTTCAAGTTGCTTGTTCTACGGCTCGAAGGCATGGAGGCAATGAGGTGGCCATCATGGTTTTTGCCTTCCCTTTCTCTCTTGAAGGGCAAGCAAAGACATAGTTTTATTCGCCACCGAATGAGATTGCTACTAATTGAGATTTCTTGAGAAGAGAGTTTCTAGATAAATTCTTTCTACCGGAGAAGACCGACTACATCTGGAAAGAGATTTCGGGCATAATGCAAAGAGACCAAGAGAGTTTGTATGAGTGTTGGTCTCAGTTCAAGAGGCTTTTGGAATCTTGTCCGCATCATAGAATGAACACTCACTTGCTCATTAGCTACTTCACCGGAGGTATTTGTGTGGAAGATAGAAGATTGCTTACCGCTTCTAGCGGTGGTTCCCTTTCAAAAAACAAGATGGAGGGAGAAGCTTGGAATTTGATAAAGGATGTTGCCGAGGCTACACAACACACAAGGGTTTTATTGAGTGGTTTCATCAAGTCTTTACCCACTTATTCATACTAATTGCATAATTTTACAATTCCTTCATAGTTTTGTTCTATGGTTGAAAACTTGCTTCCTAGAGATCTTTAATTTGTGTATTTAGTTCTCCTTTATACCATTTGACGCCATGATCCGTGTGTTAAGTGTTTCAGGCTTTATAGGGTAGGAATGGCTTAGAAAATGGAGAGGAAGCTTGCAGAAATGGAAGGAACACAAGAAACTAAGGAGATGACCAGCGAGCATCGACGCGCACGCATGGCTTACGCTTGCGCGCGACATGGCGAAAATTGCAGCGACGCGTGCGCGTGGCTGACACGTACGCTTTACAAGGAAAATCGCTGAATGACACACACGCGTGACAGACGCGTAAGCATGACCTACGCGATCTGCAGAATTAACAGAAAATACTGGAGGCGATTTCGGGCTGCGTTTTGACCCAGTTTTCAGCCCAGAAACACAGAATAAAGCCACGGAACATGCAGAGACTCGATATACGGAGATACACATTGACACATTCTCATTAGGATAGTTTTAGGTTTTTTTTTATCTGAATTTAGAGAGGATTACTCTCCCTCTAGGTTTTCTTTACATTCATAGTTTATTAATTCATTGCTTTTGCTTTTGGATATTGAAGAGTCATTACCTCCGTTGAAGACACTATTCTAGTTTCTTTCCTTACTTGCTCTTTTATTTATTCCATATTCTTAATTCTTGTTTAGAGTGGTAATTGGATTATTTTCATGGATTGTTGATGCAAATAATTACTTTTATTTTTAATTAATTTTGAATTCCTATTTTATCATGTCTTCTTCTTATATTTTTATGAGCGCTATATTCATGTCAATGGAGTAGATTCCATACTTGACATGGGGGTTGATTAAAAGGAGACACTTGAGTTGGAAGGTTAAAGTGCTGATTAAAGTGGAAGTTGTTGGCTAGTTCTGTATTTACTAACGCTAGACCTTCCCAAGGGATAGAACTTCCAATTAATCATTCCCCCAGTCAAGGCTTTTTATCTAGAATATTAATAATCATTCTTAGTTTTTATTTCTTTAATTTACAATATTTTAATTGCTCATTATTCAACTCTCAAACTCTCTTGGAAACTCCTAATTAATAAATTAGCATCCTTCCTTGCAACTCGTTGGGAGACGACCTGGGGCTCATACTCCCAGTATTTTTATTCTAAATTTTTGTGACACCTTTTTAAATTGGTGAGGTGGATTTTAGCTGGTTAAGGGCTATACTCGCAACGCTGTTCTTACATTACAATCTCTTAATGGGCCTAACTTCCGCCATGCACCAGATAGCTCATGAAAGCAGGGAACATAGAATCAAGCGTTGAACCCTCACTGGTACTGTATATGCACTCTATTCGCTCAAGTGTCTAGGGTTAATTCACTCTACTCTTCTCTAGTCATGCTTTTTATATTTTGTTCTTCATCTAACCAATCAACAAAAATTTAGTTTACCAATGCAAACATCATGAGGTCCTTTCAAGGTTGTAATGGGGATAAGGTAAGGGTGAGGATATATGTCTGACCAAGTGAGCTATAATATGAATCTTTGATTAACATAAGGTTTCACCTAACACACACACACTCTATATAACTCTAAATTCATGCCTAGCTACCCGAAATTCCCACTTTAGCATCACATACTCATGTACCAAATCTTTCTTTAATTTCATCACCTATGCATTGATCTTTTATTTAACTTAGCATTGGAGTAATTTTTTCCCTTATTTATTTATTTATTTATATTGTAATAATTATATATGATTTTTTTTAAAGTAAAGATAAACATAACATATCAATGCACATGGGTTTTTACATTTTCTGGTCTCACATGAGTAGGTACCCAAATTTCCAATATTTTGTCAATGAAACACTGTACACTTTCATCAACCCAAGTTCCTACAGTTCCCCACACTTAATTGATACACTATCTCTATCTTAAGCTAACCAAAGATTCAAATTAGGTAATTAATTGTTTTTCCGCTTAAGACTAGTGATGTGGTAAAATATAGAACAAATGGGGATTAAAAGGCTCAAGGTGGCTAACAAAGGTGATTGATAGGGTAGGCTATTTAGGATGAGTGAGCTAATAATGAATGATGGCCTCAATCATCTGTATGCATGTAAATACACTAAACAATGGACATATAGAATAGAATAAAATATAGATTACAATCATAGAGAAGGAAACACACAAGAATAAAATATTATGGTTAAATAATGTAACCATGTAAGTAAACTCAAATCTCACAGGTTGTGTTCTTAGCTATAACCTATGTTCCAAATTACAATCCTCAAACAAGTTTATCAAAAAAAATTTCAATTTAAATTAGTGGAATGCTATAAAAAGGGTCTTGAAAAGAAACTCGTTACTTCAACCAAGCAAAACATACATGCAAACAATTATTATCATGCAATCTATCCTATCTAACAAAAGAAAAAGTCAAATGTTGGTGTTAAGAGAGAGAAGTTACCTCCGAAAGTCAAGGACTGACCTCCCCACACTTAAGGCTTGGCACAATCCTCCGTTCCATCAGTAAGGAGCAAGGTAGGGCTGGAAGCATCACCTCCACTGCCTGGTTCGCCATGGCTCTCTGTACTACTGGATGAAGGGGAGTCCGGTGTGTCCTTTGGTTCTGGAGGTGGGTTGGTACCAACTACGAGGTCCTTCAGATAGTTGTATCTGCACTTGTTACGGCATTCTATTTGCTCCATTCGCCAGTCCTGCCGGTCGAACCTCTCAAGGATCTGAAGGAACATCTGATGAACGGATGGTGCTTGTGGTGTGGATGATGGTAGAGTAGAAGAAGGAGGAGTATCCAAAGAAGGACCCGCAGGCCGGCTCGCAGAGGGAACTGGCGGCCTGGTGTACTTCCCATTCGTAACATACTGGTCGGCCCTAGGGATCATGACCTTCGTATCTCCTGCCCGATAGGACACACCTACTGCAGAGACTAAATCTGAAACCAAGGCGGGGAAAGGTAGGTTACCCGCAATCTGTACATGTCCCATTGCTTACCGGATGTGTCGGGGTAGGTTGAGGGGTTGCTCTGTCAGGATGCACCAGATGAGAACAGCCACGTCGGCTGTGAAGGTCGACTCATGAGTGCTCGGAAAGACACAGTGGGACATAATCTGTGCCCACACGCGAGCCTCCAGGGTGAGTGACTGGGCTGAGATGCTCTTAGGTTTTGAACGATGCTGCCCGTAGATCCAAGTACTGCCAGGTTGGGCTATAACTCCAAGGAAGCTATCCTAGTCGAACTGATACATCTGGCCCTTACGAGATGCTTCTTGATATGCATCACATCCCTCATGACTAGGTGGAAGGTCCAGTGCTCTCTTTATGGCACTCTTAGAGACAGGGACCTACTACTGACGGACGAAGACAGTCTGCATGGTATGCGAGTAGAAGTTTGAGTAGAATTTGACTACCCATGATAAGTTGGCCTCTCGCGACTGTCTCCTCAAAAATCGCCACTGTCTCCTCTCTATACGGGGCTCCACAAAATCAACATAGTGTGTTGGGACAATGAGCAGATGCTCATTGTTGTAGTTCCTGTCAGCTAGGATGGGGAACATCTGTTCGCAATAACGGTTAGCAAACCGTGTGGAGTCCCGTGCGGGAAAGGCTTTCTCGGATTCATCAACTTTAATGATCCTCTTCACCCGCTTTGTTGGTGGCTTGACACTGGTAGATGGAAGCACCTTAGCCAGTGTTCTCTCCGTTCCTCTCCTTGCTGGTGTCTTGTCAGTGGCCTTCTCTTTTCCTTGCTTGGTACCCATGCCTAAGGAAGAAGAAAAATGAAGAGTGTGAAATATAGATGACTAAAACCGGAAGGGAGAAAATTCCAAGTGATAATGAATGCCAAAGGAAAGATGATAGCTCAAATACATGGTAGCTACAACATGTAGGTAAGACCTAAATTAAGATCGAGAAGGCAATTCATAATAATTGGATGCAAGAGAGTAAAAGCATAAAAGTACTAGGCATGAGAAGCATAACTCAAGCATTAATAATTAAATGTGCCAATATAGAGAGTATTTGTATGATGACAATTGTGAATGATAACCCCAAATACATGTGGAGTACAAGTGTTGTGAAAAAGGGGCATTCAAGTAAAAGAGTAAAGGAAAATAGGATTCAAAGTGCCATAAGGACTTTTTCACAAACACTTGGTGAGCAAGTTAAAGTAGGAATGAAAATAATATAATCCAAATGTATATGAGAGCCAAAGCTGGCGTGTGGCTGGCGCTTTTCTGGTGTGTTACGTGCCTTTCATTTCCAGCTTGGCATGCCACGCCTACTCCTTCAAGTGCCACGCTCGTCCCTCTCTCAACCTTGGCGTGCCATGCCTTCGAACTCAAGTGGCACGCCATAGTGGATTTCTTGTGTTGGCGTGCCACGCCTTAGAACTCAAGTGGCACGCCCCCTGCCTTTCTCACTTTGCCTCTGGAAACTTGTACTGGCGTGCCATGCCCAAGTCGTAGCATGCCATGCCCTTGCTTTATGCTTGGCTAGGCTTCTCTGGAAAGTTGAACTAGCATGGCACGCCCAGGGTCTGGCGTGCCTGATGAGTATTTTGGTGGAAAAATGAATTTCTCCCAAAACACACAAATCTAACCGGCAAGTGTACCGGGTCGCATCAAGTAATAAAAACTCACGGGAGTGAGGTCGATCCCACAGGGATTGAAGGTTTGAGCAATTTTAGCTTAGTGGTTAATTTAGTCAAGCGAATCAAGATTTGGTTGAGTGTTTTGTGATTTGCAGAAATTAAATTGCATGGAATTAAAGGGAACAGGGAATTAAAGTGCTGAATCTTAAAGAACAAGAAATTAAATGGCAGAAACTTAGAATGCAAGAAATATAAATTGCGGAATCTTAAAGTGCAAGAAATGTAAATGACTTGAATTGTAAAGGGGATTGGGACTTGGATTTGCAGAAATTAAACAAGGAAAAGTAGAGACCATCTTACTTCACATTCAAACATTTCTTTTATTGAACTTAAAGATGCAGGGGATAAAACATGCTTCTTGTCAAGTGAAAGTAAACACACAAGCACACACATAAACTAGCCTACTTATTTTAAAAGAAATTTGAATCTGTTTGAACTAAAGGAACACTTTAACAAGACATCAATCAAAAGTATTTCTCAACAGCAAAGGTTAAGTATAGATACAACCTATTGGTTTGCATTTCTTTTGTTCTTCTTTCTGCTGTGCCCCTTTTTGAGTCTTGATGCATAGTATCTTCAATTGGTGGTTAACTCCCAGACTTAATTCCTTGCTACTTCTTCTGATTCAACAGGTTAACTCTGGGCAAACTTTTGTGTCCTTGCTAAAGGTTATGAAATTGAGACTAAACAAAAACAGTTAAGTTGTTTGAATAATCTATTTGATTGCTTGGAACTAGCAATGTGCAGGAAGTTAAAATGTCATTTTAAATGAAGTTTTGGTGGAACACCAAACTTAGCATCCTACATTCTCCCTTCGATTGTTTTTAGTGTGCAACACCAAACTTAGCTTCTTGCAATACATAGCAGTTATCCAACACTCTTATTGAAAAAGTTATGAAAAGAAAACTACCTCAGGTTGGGTTGCCTCCTAACAAGCGCTCTTTTATTGTCACTAGCTTGACATTGAGGCTTTCTTTTATGGTGGTTGGTGCTTGTAGGGCCTCAATTTGTCTCCCCTGACTGTGATCCTCTTCTTTGTTCCCTGGTGTTCAATTTCAGCATGCTCTAATGAGAGTATGTTTTGCTGTCCCTGAGCCACTTTCTTTGAGCTATGTAGCTGGTTGTCCTTCTCTTTAAGTTTCTCAGTGCTTTTGTTTGACATCACAACTTGCTCCTTAGCTTCATCGTCCTTTGCTTGCTTCTCATCCTCTGTTGGTTCTTTGAAGCTCTCTGCTTTTTTCTTTGTAGTGTCATTGTTGCTTATCAATGTTCTCCCACTCCTTAATTGTATTGCCTTGCACTCCTCCTTGGGATTTGGGATTGTGTCACTGGGCAGTGAGTTTGAAGGTCTCTCAACAGATACTTGCTTGGAGCTTGGAGCCATCTGTCTCTCTAGGCTCTTCAGGGAGGCTTCCTGATTCTTGGTTACCATTTCCTGGTGTTTCAATATTTTGTCTATCATGGCCTCCAAATTTAGTCAAGCGAATCAAGATTTGGTTGAGTGTTTTGTGATTTGCAGAAATTAAATTGCATGGAATTAAAGGGAACAAGGAATTAAAGTGCTAAATCTTAAAGAACAAGAAATTGAATGGCAGAAACTTAGAATGCAAGAAATGTAAATTGCGGAGTCTTAAAGTGCAAGAAATGTAAATGACTTGAATTGTAAAGGGGATTGGGACTTGGATTTGCAGAAATTAAACAAGGAAAAGTAAATTTGCATCAAGCAGAGAAGTAGAAGAAGGTTTGGGTTAGATCGGATCTTTTCTTGGTGCCCAGGGGTGATTTTCATGTGCCAACGTTAGCCTCAAAGTTAGGGGCTAACGTTGGCGCAAACTTTTGGTACCCAGGGAGTGATTTTCAAGTTCCAACGTTAGCCCAAAAGTTAGGGGCTAACGTTGGGGCTAACTTTTCACCCAAAAGTTTGTGCAAAAGTTTGAGGCTAACTTTAGGTCCAGCTTTTTGCTTCCTGGTTCAATTTCACTTATTCCATTGTCTTCTCTTTACTCCTAGCTATTCCTTCTTGCTTCAACCTTTCTCTAAGCTTTCTTCACCTATCATTAATCAACCAAACACATCAAAGCTATGCTTAAAATCATGAGATATTCATTCTTTCATAATATGTGACAATTATAGTATAAAACCTCATGAAACAGCATGAATTCATACATGGTTGATTCAATCAAAGGAAACATGAAAATCTACCCAAATTAGCTTACTTGTGGCTCAAGAAAGTGTACAATTCAAGTGAAAACAAAAGAAAAAGACCAGTTAAAATAGGCTAAGATGACTTGTCATCAGTGCCACGCCCCTTTTGTGAGTGAGTAGTTCCTCTGTTTGGCGTGCAACGTCACGAGCTCAAGTGGCACGGCCCAATGCTTCTCTCTGAATGACGCTGGCGTGCCACGCCTGGTTGCTCAAGTGGCACGCCTAAATGAAGAATGGTGAATGGTGTGCCACGCCTTTGATACAAAGTGGCACGTCCCATGTAATTAGCCTCCTTCATCTTCTCTGGAAACCTATACCGGTGTGCCACGCCTAAAGGCTGGCGTCCCACGTCCATGATCTTGTCTTGGTTCCAGTAGTTGGCATGCCACGCCTCAGTCTTCAAGTGTCACGCCATAGTGAAATGCTAAGGTTGGCGTGCCACGCCTTCGATACCAAGTTGGCATGCCACGCCTCAGTCTTCAATTGCCTTCAGCCCCTTCTCTGGATTATTATACCAGCGTGCCACGCCATGCTGCTCAAGTGGCACGCTCATGGATTTCTGAACTCTTCAAGCTTGGTGTGCCACGCCTGGATTCTCAAGTGGCACGCCCTAGTGACTTCTTGGGGCTGGCGTGCCACGCCTTCGACACCAAGTGGCACGCCATAGTGAAGGTTCTTCTTGGAATGGTGAGTTGGAGTGCCACATCCCTTTGCTCAAGTGGCATGCCCATAGTAATTGATGGGCCAGGCATGCCACGCCCAGCTTGGCGTGCCACGCCCCTTTTATATCCTCCATTTGGCTCTTCGGAATTTTTTATTAGCTTGCCACACACAGCCTTTGGCGTGCCACGCCCACATGCTTGCTTGGACTTCTTCTCTGGACTTTAGTACTGGCATGCCACGCCCAGCTCCTGGCGTGCCACGCCAGTGCATTTTTATGGCATTTGCTTTAAGTGGCACGCCAGTTTCACATGCCCAGCTTCTTATTTGTCTTCTACCCAATTTTTGATGCTTTTCTCACCTGAAATTCAGCACACCTCATCTCAAAGTATTGTACCATAATATTCATCAAATAATACATGAATTGTACTGATCAAATGAGATTTATGCTCTTTTATGGTCTTCTTTATGCAAGAAAGAAGGGTAGATGATGCAAGTCATCACAACACCAAACTTATGTTTTGCTTGTCCCAAGCAAATCAATGTGAGTAAACCTTTATAACTTGAGGCCTTGGCTTTGAGTGATTGCAATACAACTAAGAGTAAGACTAAGTGTTCAACACATGTCTGAATGTTTTAATGTCATGGGAAGCTCTTGGATCCTTGAGGGTTCTTTCAGGTATAGGCCTTAGGGGTCCTTTCTATTGATTGTCACTTTGAAGTAGTAAGGGTTGTTTTGCTTTCTTGACCACGACTCTAAGTGTTTTGTCTCAAGACAATCCTTTATTTAAGCTTTCAGTTAGCACTCCCAAACCAGTTGGTTTTAGGGTACTAGGTGTTGAGACACCCCTAAGAATTTACTTGCCCAGGTCTCTTCTTGACACATCTTCACCACAACCATCTACTAAGATCTTTAATTCTTTTTGAGCTTTTTAATGTTTCTTTTTCTATCCCAGTAGTTGATGCTGAGAGCCTTGGGTCTTTATTGCTTACTACCTCTTGGTTCTATGGATATTCAAGGAACACCCTTTGGCCTTCCCTGGTTATACCTTCTAGGACTAGTTACTTTTCCATAACTCATTTTCTTTTTAGTTCATCCAAGGTTCTACACTTAGTTTCTTATTTCATAGTTTGTTTGGTAATCCATCTTGGCCTGGTCTCTCTTATTGTTTTTGGCACAACTCACAGTGACTCTTATGGAGACAAACTCTACTTTTATTTTTGTTGAAATGAAGACTTGAAATACATGGCATTCTCTTTCTTGAAAAGAAGAACTTATAAAGACTTCAAACAGGAATTTAAAACTAAGCATAAAGCATAAACTATCCTCGCATGACTATTTATACAAAAAGTAAATAAAGCAAAAACTTAAACAAGATTTCAGAAGTTGGAAAGTGTCAACCATGGGACTCAACAACTTTGAGCAGCTTCTTCTTTAGTTCATTGGCCCCTTCCCTTTGTCCTTGTTCATGAAGGGGGAAGTGCCACCTTCATCTGGCTTGGAGGAACCTTCTTGTGCTTTGGCATCCTTGGGCTTCCAAAATCCTAGCCTCCTCATATAGGATTTCTCATTCTCCTTATGTTGGTATGCTATTTCTTCTTGCCTTGAGTTGAGTTCCTCTAATTTCTGTATATAGGTGGGGTAGTTGGAGTTCATGTTAGCTACTGCATTGCATAGGTAGCTCAACTTTGTTTGCGTATAGAAATTATATTCCCCTCTGGCTACAATTCTTGCTTCATAAAGGTGTCTGAATTCAGCAAGGCTCTCCATTTATTGTAATTGCCGTCTCAGAATCACTCCTAAACTGCCTTGCATTTCTCCCCAGTTAATTTGATCTTGCTGCTCCTTGAGATCCTCAAAACCCCCTTAGAGTTATTGAATATTTTGGTTGACTTGGCTCCATTATTGTTGTTGAGTTTCTTTGAGTTGATTGACATCTTCCCTCAAATGGTATAGATCTCCTTTCATTTGGTGTACATCTCCTTGCAGTTGCTCCCAGTTGAATCCCTCTTGAAATTGCTGATATTGGTATTGTGGTGGTGGTTGAAGCGTCAGGAATTGAGGTTGCTCTTCTGCCTCTTCTTCTTCTTCTTCTTCTTGTTGTTCATGGGCATGAGCTCTTCGTTCTCTGGCCCTGTGGAGTGGGTGAACAGCCACCACCTTGGCCATCTTTTTGGTAGTTATGAACTTGTCTTACTTCACAAGCACTTCATCAATGATCTTTTCAACTCCAGTCTCATCACATAGCCTCTGTATAATACTGGGGAATGCCAACCTTTTGTTGTCACTGGTACTTTTCAGCACTTTGTTGATGTTGTTGGCAATCATCTCCCCCACGTTGATGTTCTCTCTTTTTATGATGTTGTAGATGAGTACAGCTCTCTCCTTGGTCACCTCTAAAGTGTTGGATGTGGGGATTAGGGACCTCCTCACAAATTCTAGCCACCCTCTAGCTTAGGGGCTCAAATCTCTTCTCCTTAATTGATTGGGTATCCCATCCTTGTCATTGATCTAACGCACATGCATCACACAAATCTCATTCAGGATCTCATCAAACCCAGGGTCTTGCTACTTCATTCTTTCTTCATAGCTCCGAGTGGAGCTTGTCCTCTTCACCATTAGCATTCTTTCTATGCTAGAGGGACTGTAGTCAATGGACTTTCCTCTTACATAGCTAATGTAGCCGTAGTGTTTCCCTGGTTGAGGCACTACGTTGGCATAGAATTCCCTCACCAAGCTCTCTACCACTTTCCTTGGTCGGTTGCATAGAAGTGACCAACCTCTATTGTAGATCTCAATGTTGATTTCAATGTGCTCGTTCCACCCTAATTGGAAACCAACTTCTGGAATGATCTCCCTCTTACTCACCCAACCATAGAATTGATTTTGGTTGAATGCAGAGAGGAACTTGTAATCATTGAAGGAACTTGAGGATCCAGAGGTTGGTTCCTTGACTTTTCTTTTCTTTGAGACTGAGCTTTTTGGTAGTGCCATGAGGTTGAGAGAGTGTGTTTGAGAGTGAAATGGGGGTTACAAGAAAGAGCAAGAAAACAAGGTTTTGCTCCAACACCAATCTTAGGACTTGATTGTCCCAAACAAGAAAAAAAGAAAGAGAGAAAGTAGGAGAAAGTATAGAAAGAGATGGTAAAAGATGAACAGAGAAAGGAAGGTGAGGGTGGTGAGGGCTTCGTGTGTGATTGGGGTTGTTGAAGTGGAATAGGAGATGGTGAAGTGAGGTTTTATAATGGGTGAATGTTGTGGTGGAAAAGGTGGGAAATAAAAAGGGTTAAATGTTTTCCCACTTGGGGAGTGGCGCCTAGCGTGGGAAGAGGCGCCAACTTTTTTCTCACTGTGTCTTCTGCATGTGTTGAGTTCCAAAGTGTAAGTACACTTTGACTTCCTTGCTTTGTGAGTTGATTACTAAGTGGGCCCCATCTTCTCTCCTGAAATAAAACTGAACCCATTAGTAATGACAAAAGAACCCCTTCATATTCCTTCTCATCAAGAGTGAATTGGATTGCAACTGATGGGTGTCCCTCTGGACACCAAACTTAATTCTTTGGCATCTCAATAAATTGGTTTTATCATTGTGTATTTAATGTGTTCATAAGAGTGGAATAACATCAATCTTTTTATTTTCGTTTGATTCCAATTCCTCTGAACTCATTAAACACATTCATGTTCTTACCTAAAGCATTAAGTGCTTTCAAACTAGGTGACTTGGGCTACTAGATGATTATTGGTGGTGGCCACACCAAACTTAATCTTTGGGCTTACTCTTCAAATCAAGATATAAATTGTTTGCACAGCAAACTTAGCAATTTAGCTAGTCCTCAACCCAATTACTCATCCTGATCTATGCCTTCATCAAGTTGCAATTCTGGGAAAAAAATGTAAAGAAAATCTAGCTACCAAAGCTAAAATCAAACATTCTAATCTGCAATTGTAAACTAATCCTAATATGATAATGTAAGATAAATGGGAGACTGAAAAGTAAACTACCTAATGTAACGAATTTTTAAACTACTTCTAAGAAAAGTAACTAAATAAAAAGGATAAAGTGTTGGGGTGCCTCCCAACTAGCTCTTCTTTATTGTCATTAGCTTGACATTCCTTCATCTTCAGCTGAGCTTGTAGCTCACTCCCTGCTCCTTTAAGGAGCCTCCCAAGTAATGTTTGAGTCTATGGTCACTGATAGTAAAAGTTCTCTGAGTCTTGTCCTCCATGAGCTCCACATGACCATAGGGAAACACCTTGAGTATGGTGAAAGGTCTTGACCATCTAGACTTCAGTTTTCTAGGGAAGAACTTGAGTCTTGAATTGTAGAGTAACACTTTCTGTCTTTCAGTGAACTCCCTTCTTGCTATCTTTTGGTCATGCCACCTTTTTGTATTCTCTTTGTAGATTTTTGCATTCTCATATGCATGATTCCTAAACTCCTCCAGCTCATTGAGTTGCATTAATCTCCTTTCTCCAGCAGCTTGCTCATCACAGTTTAACATCTTTAGAGCCCAGAATGCTCTATGCTCAAGTTCAACTGGCAAGTGACAAGCCTTGCCATATACTAGTTGGTATGGAGACATCCCAATGAGAGTCTTATAGGCTGTTCTGTAGGCCCATAGTGCATCATCCAGCTTTTTAGACCAATCCTTTCTTGAGCTTCCAACAGTTTTTTTAAGGATTCTTTTTAGCTCTCTGTTGGAAATTTCAGCTTGTCCGTTGGTCTGTGGGTGGTATGGAGTTGCCACTTTGTGCTTTACTCCATATCTGAGAAGGAGTGCCTCGAGTTGTTTGTTGCAGAAGTGTGTCCCTCTATCACTAATGAGAGCTCTGGGAACTCCAAATCTACTGAAAATGTTCCTTCTCAAGAAGCTTATCACAACCTTGTTGTCATTTGTTGCAGTGGCTATGGCTTCTACCCACCTTGAGACATAATCAACAGCCACTAATATGTAGCTATTAGAGTAGGAGATTGGGAAGGGTCCCGTGAAATCAATCCCCCATACATCAAATAGCTCTAACTCTAGTATGAATTGCTGTGGCATTTTATTTCTCTTGGTTTGATTACCAGCTCTTTGGCATTCATCACACCTTGACACCATTTCCTTGGCATCCTTAAACATTGTTGGCCAGTAAAATCTGGATTGAAGCACTTTTGCTGCTGTCCTTTCTCCACTGAAGTGACCTCCATATGCAGATCCATAGCACTACCATAATACTTCCTGCCCTTCCTCATGAGGTATACACCTTCTTAGGATTCCATCAGAACACTTCTTGAACAAATAAGGATCGTCCCAGATGTAGTGTTTGGCATCCCTAATTAGCTTCCTCCTCATGTGCCTATTGATGTTGGTTGGTAGTTCCCCAATAGCCTTGAAGTTGGCTATGTCTGCAAACCAAGGAGCTACTCGAATCATCATCAATTGTTCATCAAGAAAGCTTTCATTGACTGCTACTTGCTGCATCTCTTCTTCTTGTGGGATCCTTGAGAGGTGGTCAGCTACCTTGTTCTCTGCTCCGCTCCTATCTTTAATCTCAATATCAAATTCTTGGAGCAACAAGATTCACCTTATTATTTTGGGCTTAGATTCTTGTTTGGTAAGCAAGTATTTGAGTGCTGCATGATCAGTGAACACAATTACTTTTGAGCCAATAAGATATGATCTAAACTTGTCAAAAGCAAAAACTTTGGCTAAAAGCTCTTTCTCCGTGGTGGTATAGTTCCTTTGATTCTCATTAAGAACCTTGCTAGCATAGTAAATAACATGTACTAGCTTGTCTTTCCTCTGTCCTAGAATAGCACCAACAACAAAATCAGATGCATCACACATTAGTTCAAAGGGAAGATCCCAGCTTGGTGGTGCTATAATAGGTACAGAGGAGAGTTTCTTCTTAAGTTCATCAAAGGCTACCATGCACTCTCTATCAAAAATAAAGGGTGTATTTGAGACAAGTAGGTTGCTAAGGGGTTTTGTAATCTTTGAAAAATCTTTGATAAACCTCTTATAGAACTCAGCGTGTCCCAAAAAACTTCTGATTGCTTTGACATTGCAAGGTGGAGGTAATTTTTCAATTACTTCCACTATTGCCTTGTCTACTTCTATGCCATCTTTTGAAATCTTGTGACCAAGAACCACCCCTTCAGTCACCATAAAATGGCACTTCTCCCAGTTTAAAACCAGGTTGGTTTCTTGACACCTTTTTAGCATAAGAACAAGATGGTATAGGCAATCAGAATATGAGTTCCCAAATACAGAGAAGTCATCCATGAATACTTCTATGAACTTCTCAATCATGTCTGAAAAAATGGAGAGCATGCACCTTTGGAATGTTGCAGGTGCATTGCACAATCCAAAGGGCATTCTCCTATAAGCAAAGACACCATATGGAGAAGTAAATGAAGTTTTTTCCTAATCCTTGGGGTGTACAACAATTTGATTGTAGCCCGAATATCCATCTAGGAAGCAATAGTACTCATGTCCTGCCAGTCTTTCAAGCATCTGGTCCATGAAAGGTAAGGGAAAGTGGTCCTTTTGGGTGGCTTCACTGAGTTTACGGTAGTCAATGCACATACGCCATCCAGTCACTGTCCTTGTGGGTATCAATTCATTCTTCTCATGTACCACAATAGTGATCCTTCCTTTCTTAGGGACTACTTGCACCGGGCTTACCCAAGGGCTGTCTGAGATGGGGTAGATCACCCCTGCTTGCCACAATTTCCAGATATGCATATTTCAAGTTGGGTGGTAATGCTTTCAGCTCTAGTTTTGGTGACTCTGCATCTTTGTTACTTGTAATGGTTGGCATGATTGAGTTTCCCATGGTTGCTTGTGGTGATTCTCCATCTGGTGCTTGTTCCAGCTCTATGGTTCCTCCACATTGTTCTTCTTCCAAGACTTCTTGAACTATTTGTTCCATGGTGTCTACCAGCATGCATTCTCCTATGGATTCCTTGAGGTAACTCATTGCCTTGAAGACATTGAAGACCATTTTCTCTTCATGCAACCTCAAGACTAGTTCCCTTTTTTGCACATCGATGATGGCTCTAGTAGTAGCTAGGAATGGTCTTCCTAAGATAATTGACGTGTTGGCCTCTTCTTCCATGTCTAGCACAACAAAATCAGCAGAAAAGATGAAGTCTCCTACTTTTACTAGCAAGTCTTCCACCACCCCATGTGGAAATTTAAATATTCTGTCAGCCAATTGGAGTGCCATTCTTGTTGGCTTGGCTTCCTCAAGCTTCATCATAGTTAGGGACATAAGATTTATGCTAGCTCCCAAATCACACAAAGCTTTCTCAATGTTGATGTCTCCTATGATGCAGAGAATTTGGAAACTCCCTGGGTCTTTTAGCTTTTGAGGTAGCTTCTTCTGTATGATGGCGCTGCATTCTTCAGTCAAGATTATGGTTTCTTTTGCTTCCCAGTTCCTCTTTTTGGTTATAAGCTCCTTCAAAAATTTAGCATAGAGTGGCATTTGTTCTAATGCCTCAGCAAATGGTATATTGATTTGGAGCCTCTTGAAGATCTCTAGGAACTTAGAAAGCTGGCCATCCTTCCCATCTTTTTCCAGTCTTTGTGGGTATGGTGCCCTTGGTACATACGGCTTCAAGACTGATTTTGGTGGAGGTGGAGCAGGGATTTCTTCTTCATCCCTGTTCTTATGCTTTGCTGAAACTTCTTCATGCTTGTCTTTGCTTGGGGTTCCTTCTTCTACAATGTTCCCACTTCTTAGAGTAATGGCTTTGTATTCCGCTCTTGGGTTAGCCACGGTATCACTAGGAAATGTGTGTGTGGGGAGTGGGATTTGCTTGGAAAAAATCTCCACTTGTGCTTCCAACTTTGAGATTGCTATGCCTTGATTTTTTAGGTTTGACCTGTATTCCTCTTGATTAACATCTATCCTTCTGTCAGTTTGTGCTTGTCTGCCCATGAGGGTGGAGACTGCTCCTGTAATTTGTGAGGACAGTTGTGCTATTGCATCTTCCATCTTCTCAAAGTTGCTCTTGATCTCACATGGTTGCATAGTTGAGGATGGTGTATCTTGATTGAGGTTGTTGTGTGTGGCTTGGCTACTATGGTATGATATGTTTTGTGAGTTGTGGTAGGGCCTATGGTTCCCTGTTTGATGGTTGGGGTTATGGTTGAAATGCTGATTTGATGAATAAGGCCTGTTATGGTCCTAGTTGTGGTTTTGTTGATTTCCCCACCGAAAGTTTGGGTGGTTCTTTCAACCTGCGTTGTATGTCTTAGAGTGTGGGTCATATGGTGGTTTGGATGAATTGTTCACATAATTGGCTTGTTCCCAGTCACCTTCAGATTCTGGTGCATTCCCTTCTTGTTGAGGAGTTTGGTCTTGAATGACTGAGGCTTGGTTGGCCTCTATCCTTTTGGTTAGAGCTACTATTTGAGCTGCAATTGCTTTGTTCTGAGCTAACAAGGCATCTACAGAGTTGAGCTCTAGCACTCCCTTCTTCTGAGTCCTTTCTGAAGCATAGAAATACTCATTTTCAGCTACAGTCTCAATGACATCTATGGCCTCTTCAAAGGTTTTCTTCTTGTTGAGAGAGCCTCCTGAAGAATAGTCCACAGTCTTCTTTGCTTCATAGGATAGTCCCTCATAAAAGATGTTTAGTTGTACCCATTCATTGAACATTTCTGCTGGGCATCTTCTTCACATATCTTTGAATCACTCTCAGGCCTCATAAAGTGTTTCTCCGTCTTGTTGTCTGAAAGTTTGCACCTCAGCTCTCAGCCTATTGATTCTTTGTGGGTGGTCAAATCTTGCGAGGAATCTGTTCACGACCTCCTCCCATGTAGTTAGGCTATCCTTGGGGAATGATTCCAAACACTTTGCTGCCTTATCTCTGAGTGAGAAAGGGAACAAGAGTAGTTTGTAGATGTCGGGGTGTACCCCGTTGGACTTTACAGTATCACATATCCTCAAGAATATGATGAGATGTTGATTAGGGTCTTCTTTGGCACTTCCTCCATATGAGCAATTATTCTGAACAAGTGTGATGAGCTGAGGTTTCAGCTCAAAATTATTGGCATGAATTGTTGGTTTTAGGATGCTGCTGCCACAATTTCCTGAGTTTAGGTTGATGTAGGAGCCTAAAACTCTCCTTTCTTGCCCATCATGATTTACTGGGCCTTCTCTATCATTTTGAGCTTCTTCTTCATGGTGGTTCTCCATGTTCTCCTCCATGTTTGTTTCAAAATACTCTTCCTCTTCCTCAGCACCAACGACTCATTTTCCTCTTGCTTCCCTCCTTAATCTAAGGAAGGTCCTCTCAGGTTCAGAATCAAAGGAAGTTGAAGCACCGCTTCTTCTACCTGTCATACAACCAACAAGGCAAAAACCAAGAAAGAAAATGATTGAAGAAATTACTCTTGTTAAAGTGGTTGTTAGTGTAAGTGGTGTAATTAATCGAACAGTTAGAGGAGTGGATATATGAAAAAAATACTCAAAAAAGAAAGAACTAGAACTCAAAATAAAAGAAAATAAAAGGTGCTCAATAAAATAAAATGACAAGGAATTTAAATTGCTTAATCTAGCTCTCCAATTGATTTAATCACTGTCAAATTTAAGCCATTCCCCGGCAACGGCACCATAAAACTTGATGACCGGAATTCACACCCCATTCAAAATTTGGTGAATTAGTTCTTTTGGCAAGCGCACCAAAATTATCGTCAGGTAATAACCGACAGTGGAGTGGGATCGTATCCACAGAGATTGGCAAATTTGAGCAGTTTTAATTAATTGATGAATTAGTCAGGCAGATCAATAGGATGGTAGAGTGCAGAATTGTAAATGACATAAATGTAAATGACTAGAATATAAAGAAAAGCAATAAAGTGCAGGAATATAAATGGCGGAAAGTAAAGGGCAGAATCATAAATGACTTGAATGTAAATGTGAATGGAGAATTGCTGGATGTAAAAATAAATAGTAGAGAAATGGATAGATAAGAATGGGGAAATTCATTGAGATTGGGAGATGTTGTCTATTTGGATCGAATCTAGCTTATATCCTCTTCAATCATGCAACTCATTGACCTCTTGGCAATCATGATTGATTGAGCCCCAATCCCTTGGTGACTCAATCTCTCAGATCTCGATCAATAGCCAATTCCTTGGTCTAATTGCTCATGAAGAGAGGTATGCTTGGTCTTTGATTATACCACACACCATTATAGGTCCAAGTAGAGGGAGGATTATATGTCACATATCCAAACACCAAAACCCAGATTCTACTCTAGTGTGAGAAGGGATTTCAAGCATGGTTTCATGTTTCCTTTACCAAGGTTCCCATGAAACCCAATTGCATTCAATCTCATTCCCAAGATAATTGAATACTAAGCATTAAGAATGAAATTCCTTCTAGTAAATCAAAGAGAAGATGAAGAGAAGAAGGATTTCACTATCATTAATCCATCAAGTACAGCAGAACTCCCTCTCTCAATGAGAGGGAAGTTAGCTACTCATAGCTCAAAAAGTACTCAAAAGTGAAGTATAAATGTGGATCTAAAACTGACTGCTTAACCCCCTTCTTCAGTACTCCTTGGGGGTATTTATACTACTCGTAGTAAAATAAAAGAATTACAAAAGTGAAAAAGGAAAATTACATTTTGGAGGGAGAAGAAAACACTCAATAAGCATGACTTCCTAGCTGGCGTGTGGCTGGATGAAATCTTGTTCTCAATGCCTTAGATTTGGTAATATCTCCAAGAAGGATGAAATCCCCCAATAAACCATGCTATTTTGTGAGATTTTTGATGTGTGGGATATCGACTTCATGGGGCCATTCCCAAATTCTAATGGTTTTCTCTACATTCTACTTGCCGTTGATTATGTGTCCAAATGGGTGGAAGCGATACCCACCAGGACGGACGATGCTAATGTGGTCCTTTCCTTTATGAGAAATAACATCATTTGTAGATTTGGGTGGCCACGAGCAATCTTGGGCGACCAAGGCTCACATTTTTGCAATAAGAGAATGGAAGGGCTAATGAAGAAACATGGCATCATGCATAAAGTAGCTACGGCCTACCACCCGCAGACAAATGGCCAAGCCGAGGTTTCCAATCAAGAGATTAAACGCATGTTGGAGAGGATTGTGAAGCCCAATAGAAAAGATTGGAGTGCTAAGCTTACCGATGCACTATGGGCATACCGAATGGCATACAAGACACCGATTGGCATGAGCCCCTTTCGGTTGGTGTATGGAAAAGCTTGCCACTTGCCGGTAGAGGTAGAGCATAGAGCATATTGGGCCGTCAAGGAGTGCAATCGAAGTTTGGGTGGGGCCGGAGTTGAGAGAAAGCTTCAACTAGTGGAATTAGAGTGTTTGAGGTTGGAAGCCTATGAGAACTCGAGACTTTACAAGGAGAAAATGAAAGCCATGCACGATAAGAACATAAGAAGAAGAGAATTTAGAGCCGATGATCTAGTCCACCTTTACAATTTAATGTTGAGATTGTTGCCCGAAAAACTAAGATCAAAATGGGAAGGCCCATATCGAGTGGAGAAAGCGGAACCCTATGGAGTCTACCATTTGCGCCATCCCTCAAGTCCGGATATCTTCAAGGTCAATAGGCACCGTCTCAAGTTGTATCATGGTGAGCAAATGAAAAGCAACAAGGAGATTGACGTATTCTTTTTGGAAGATGCACCTCTTGGCAAAGAGCAATGAGCTAGTGAAAGTCCAATTTAAGGACATTAAACAAAAGTGCTAGGCGGGAGACACCCCACCATGGTGAGATCTATCTTTTACCCCTTTTGTATATAGTTCTTGAACTTTTCATTGTTTTGTGATTCCTTAGTTATAGCATTGCTTGGTTAGATTTGATTATGACTACCTTAGATATATTGCTCATGAAGATTTGCATTGACTTTTCAATGATTTGCATTTCATGGAATTTTGGGTGTTTTTGACCCCTTTGGCTTGTTTAGCCACTAAATTCATGATAATTAGGCATTCTTCATGTCTCTGAAAAAAAGGGAGGGGGGGAGGACGCGCGCGCGCACTATGCACGTACGCGCCCATAGGCCATTCGCAGCTCCTGGGTTATTTTCCAGAGAGTTGTGCCAATTCTGAGCCAACACTGAGCCCCAGGAACAATGCAACTCACGTGTGCGCTCACCTGGCGCGTACGCGTCCATGGCCCCATTCGCGCAAAGTACGCGTACACGTCGATGATGCTAGCTGCAATCCTGAGCCATTTTCCCAAGAGTTATGCCAAATTTGGGCTAATATCATGCCTGACTCACACGTACGCGCACGCGCACCTCGGACGATATGCACATCGACGCATAAGCGCACTGTGCGCGTCTGCGTCGATCGTGCAACTTCAATTTCTAGTACTTTTTCATGATAGTTGAGCCAAAGTTGTGCCCACATTGTGCTGGGGCACAACCCAGACGAACGCGCAAGCGCACCTGCCGCTCGCACGTACACCTGCACATCACCCCCTACGCGCGTACGCGCACTAGACACGTCCGTGCCCCTTCGGTATTCCGCCCATGCACGCGCACGCAGGCATGGCGCGTGCGCGCAGATCTCGCGACCCAAATACATTGAGAGCATGCCTCTTCTTCAATTTTTCTCCCCTCTTCTTACCTTCACCCTTCTTCTTCACTTCTACCCCTTCCCACCACTTCTACCACTTCTTCTCCGACTTCCACCGGCGGCAACTACCACCTCCGACGGTCCCACACTACTCTCTCCCCTCTCCTCTCCCATTCTCCTCATTACCTCCTCTCTCACTTGCATACCCCATTTTTCCTTTTCTTCTCAAGGTAATTCTCATTTTTCTTTCCTTTATTGTTTAGCACTCTCTTTTCTTTATTCCTTGCATTAGTTGCATTCCCTTACTCTTCCTCCTAGTTAGTTTTAATTCATGTTTTGCTTGTTTGTTGGTTTTTCCTTCTTTTTCATTTTCTTATGGGTGTTAAAAGTGGGGATTACTCTTGCATTAATGAGTTAGATTGTATTAATTGCTCTTCCTTGCAATGTGTGGTATACTATGATGATTAATAATACTTTGTGAGATGTTACATTGTCACCCTTCCCTAATTTTTGTCATAAAAAGGGATGCACACCAAGTGTTTGATGAAAGGCATAGATGACTTTTTGAGGTTAAATTTGACTTAGTTTGTCTCATTTAGTGTCCTTTCTCATTCACTTGCTTATTTATATGTGCATTGAGCTTACTACTCTTCTTGCTTCATTTCCACATGCTCATCCCTTAACACTTAATTCTTGTTATTGATGTTGAGAGTGTATGCTTCTCATACTTCTTGTTTGCATGCCTATATCACTCCTACATCACATGCTAGTGATTGGCCACGGTATTCATTATTGCCTTAGTTACATGTTGCAGCTGTCATGTATCTAAGTCACTTATTCTCTTATGCTTTATCGCTTGCATGATTATTATTTCTTGGTGCTTCTTTGAGTTTAATCTTATCACCTTTCCCTCTTTTCTAGGATAGTTATCAAGAGAGACCAACAAAAGGCATCCAAAAAGGCACCTCCCCGGTCTACTAGTAAAGCACACCAAGCACCTAGAGCCAAGCCCGTCCTCAATAAGACAAGGAGCGTTGCTAACATTGATGTTTTGAAAAAGGACAACCCGGTGAGGGATCCGAACAAGTTCCCCAACCACTATTGCAAACTTGTCTACCCCATGATCAAAGAAAGGAACTATCATGCGGAGTCTCTTCTAGCCCCACCAGCTCATATCATTCCGCTTGTGATGCCTCGCATCAAGCGGCGGCAATGGAAGTTCCTATTGAGGAAGCCACGTGAAGCAAACTTGTCCTGGGTGGTCGAATTTTGATGCCAGGGCATTTTGGCCAGTTTCACTGACCTTTTCTTTACTGTTTTTAGGGTAGTTTCATGCATTTCCTTAGGAAATAAGCTAGTTTTGGGTAGATATTCACTTACATCTTGATTCAAGCATACATTGTGCACTTTACATGATTTCATGTGGATTTTTGCATGAATTTAAGGACAAATTGGATGTTGCATTTCCCATGACTTGGACTAGAACTTTGATGCACTTTATTCCTTGATTTCAGGACAAAGGAAGCAAAGAAGAACCACATTAGTGGCTATGTTAGTTACACTAACGTTAACACTAACATGGAATGGGAGTAACTTGCAAAGTTAATGAGAAAAGTAATTGCCAATAACGCTCTCGAAGCCATCATTGCCCACGTTAAGAGTCACGTTAACTAAGTTAACGTGAACTCTAACGTGGAAGAAAGGAAATGGAGCCAATGTTAGTGACACTTAACATTATCACTAACGTTGGACCAAGCTCATAAGTGGCCACGTTAGTCACCACGTTAACTTAGTTAACATGGCCTCTAACGTTAAGAAGAAAGGGGGGAAGCCAACGTTAGTGACATTCAACATTATCACTAACGTTGGCCAAGTCACATTAAGCCACGTTAACTCCCACGTTAACCTAGTTAACGTGGAAGCTAACGTGAGAAAATAAAGTGTTCGACAACATTAGTGACACCAAACATTGTCACTAATGTTGGAAGGAACCCACACAAGCCCCAATAAGCCACGTTAACTCCCATGTTAACTTAGTTAGAGTCCCAGTAACGTGTGCGAAGGGCATAGAGGCAACGTTAGTGGCAACGTTAGTGGCAACGTTTGTGCCACTAACGTTGAAGTTAACGTGGCTCTTACTTGGGTGAGGAACGTTAGTGAAAAAGGTGATTGTCACTAACGTTCTCGAACCCATATTTTCACTGAACGCTAACACCACTAACGCCCGGAGCTAAAGTCTCTGCCCACTTCACACTTTCTCTCTGCAAGTAAAGCCAAGCTCAATGAAGAAGAGAATTGCTTCAAACTCAAGATCCAAAGGCCCATACCCAAGACTGGAAGAGCTAACTAGAAGAACAGAAGAGTAGTATATATAGGAGTAGCTTTGAATTAAAAAGGGGAGTAGGAAATTATAGGGAGCCTCTCGACATAGAATTACTCTCTGTATTTACTTTCTCTGCACTTCTAGTTTCATCATGTATTCTCCATCTTTGTTTTCATTTTCTAGA